>NC_063172.1:44772122-44992939 GCF_023159225.1 Perognathus longimembris pacificus | reverse complement strand
GCTTCGCTTCCTGATGTAGGGTATAGGAGCTGCAGGGCTCCCTATTTCTGGATTTTGAGATAAGCTGGGAAAGAATGAGATAGCAAGCAGACTAGAAGAGCAAACTGCAGGACAATGGCCGGCCCTCTGTTAAGGAGCAAAGAGCAATGTCAAAGGAGCCCCTGCTGCTCCATACTTTATTTTTCTTCCACCCTTCCTTCCTCCTCCTCCTCCTCCTTCTCTTCTTCCACCTTCCCCTCCTCCATTACCCTTATGTTATATCTTACTTTCCTGGCTTCAAAATGTGTTCACTATCCTTGAAAACTGTCTTTCCTTTTCTTTAAAAACAACCTTCCATCTCTCCTTTCATTTTATCTAAAAGATTATAAAGCTTTTATTCACTTTTAAGTTGCCTCTAGTTAAGCTTTTATTTATAAAATTTCTAATTCTCCCCCTAAATTCTATCACCTTGTTGTTGACATTTTCTTGTTTTGTTTCATGTTATTCCTTTATGTCTAGCATATTTTCACATTTTCTTTTGGCAATCTTGGAAATTATATATTAAATAACAACTGATCTGTGAGCCAGATGTGAGAGCCTAAAGAACTTCCATTTTTCCATAAAAAGATTCTATTCATTTTCCTCTTTAAAAAAATGTACATCAATATTGGATGCAATTGTATCACGTGCTTTTCCGTTACTCATTTACTTGTAGTGCTAGAAAGAGATTTTGACCAGGGCACTGGTTGGTGGCTTGTGCCTATAACCATAGCTACTCAGGAGGCTGAGGTCTGAGGATTGCAGTTCCAAGCTAGTCTGGGCAGCAAAGTCTATGAGACTCTTGTCTGTAATTAACCTCCAAAAAGCCAGAAGTTGAGTATGACTCAAATAGTAGAGTGCCAGCCTTGATCAAAATAGCTCATGGACAGCACTCAGACCTGAGTTCAAACCCCAGGACAAGCACTGCAAAAAAGAAGGAAGGAAGGAAGGAAGGAAGGAAGGAAGGAAGGAAGGAAGGAAGAAGAGAAGAAAGAAAGAAAGAAAGAAAGAAAGAAAGAAAGAAAGAAAGAAAGAAAGAGAAAGAAAGAAAAGATACTTTGCACTACTAGCTGTTTCTCATGTTATGGAGCTCCCTTTTCTACTGTTTTCAAGTAGTATTATAAAAATAGGTTAGTGCGGTGCCTTGTCCTGGGCCAGGGAATGCATAATCATGTGGTTATTGCTGGTTGTCCTCATACACCTGTCCTTTATTGTTTGTGGGAGATATCTTGATTTTATGTTGTCCTTAATCCTTTAGCTTTTGCAGTTCCTCATTGTTTATATGTGGATATTTTGGCAGTTCTAAAATCTGATGTGGCTGCTATTTTTGTTTCCTCCTCAGAACTCTCTTGCTTTTTAGCATGATAGTTACAGAGCTCTGGACTTGAGAAATATCACATTTTTTTATCTAAGACAAAAATTTATAAATGAAATTATAAGAAGTAATGAATATGATTTGTTCTTAAAATGTACTATATTTCAGAGATAAATGCAGTTATATTATTTTCCTTGCTCCGAGGAAGACAGGAATAATGCAAAAGAAGTAAATATGATCGGGTGCTGAAATAGGTGGATCAGCAGATTTTAAAGTCTTTTCAGGCTATGTATCCTCTGAAAACAACGTTTATTTAGTACTTTACAATGAAAAGATACAGTCTAAAATGCATAGAAATATTTCTTTGACCCTTGCCTCTCTCACTCTCCTCATAACACTATCATATACTGTAAGACTATCACATACTGTAACACTATCGTATATTGTAACTACACCCAGATGACCTCAGAGGTGTCAAAGGAGGGTGAGATGGGTGACTTTTTCAGTACCATACAGGTACTCTGAGAGTGAGACCACAAGCCTAAATCTCTGTCAACCAATCCTAGATTCCTTCCATCAGGACATTCTGCCTCACTATCAAGTATCAAGAAGATGGAAAAGAAAACTTCCTGACATTTAGTGTGCTTTATTTGAAAGCCGGGTGCTGGTTGCTTACACCTGTAATCCTAGCTACTCAGGAGGCTGAGATATGAGGATCGTGATTTGAAGCTGACTCAGGCAGACAAGTCCGTGAGATTCTTATCTCCAATGAACTAGTCAGAAAAAGCTGGAAGTAGTGTTATGAATCAAGTGGTAGGGTGCTAGCCTTGAGCACAAAGAGGCTCAGGGACAGAACCTAGGCCTTGAGTTCAAGCCTAAGGACTGGCAAAAAAGTAAATAAGAGTATTATGAATTCCCCATTCTTAAAAAGAAATGCAGTGTGTGTGGGGGGGAGGGATAACTTTTACTATGGAGTTCTTTTTTTCAAACTCACATAGCTGTCACTATTCACAAGTGACTTGTTATGTTCCAGACATGGCTGGCTGCTTTACATTCATGTTCTTACTTAATCCTCACCACTTGGCAAAGAATTAGCACCGCCCTTAGTTTGTACAGGAGGAGGCTTCCTACAGCTTAGACTGTCTTGCTCAAAATTATCCTGCTGTTGGCTTCGAATGAAAGGATGGAGCAAGATCTACCAAGCAAATGCACCCACCAAAACGGCAGGTGTAGCCATTCTGATCTCAAACAAGCTGGACTTCTCATTAAAGTCCACTCAAAAAGACAAAGAAGGACACTACATATTAATCCAAGGAAAAATCCAGAATCAAGAAATCACGGTGATAAATGTATATTCACCGAACAAAAGAGGCCCTACATATGTCAAGCAAATTCTCACAGAATTACCGAGCAAGATAGACACAAACACAATCATAGTGGGTGACTTCAATACTCCTCTCTCTCCAAGAGACAGATCCAACACCCAGAGGATTAGTAAGGGAGCTGAGCACCTAAATAACACCATTTCCCAAATGTATCTAACAGACCTATATAGAACCTTTCACCCTACAGAGACCCAATACACTTTCTTTTCAACTGCCCATGGATCATATTCCAAAATAGACCATGTCATAGCCCACACAAAGAACCTCAGCAAATACAAAAGTATTGACGTCATCCCTTGTATTATATCTGACCACAGTGGATTAAAGGTAACCCTCAACAACAAAGGAAACCACAGACACTATACACACACTTGGAGGCAAAACCCCACGCTGCAATCCAACACTTGGGCCACAGACCAAATTAAAGATGAAATCAACAAATTCATAAGCCACAATGACAAAGAAAACACATCACAAAGAAACCTATGGGACACAGCTAAGGCAGTACTGAGGGGCAAGATCATTGCAGTCAGCACCCACATTAAAAGAATGGAAGCAGAGTAGGTGAATACCCTCACGATGAAACTAATACAACTGGAGAAACAAGAAATGACAGAATCTAAAACGACTAGGAGGGGAGAGATTACAAAGATTAAACAAGAGATAAATCTGATTGGAAATAGAAAGACCATTCAACAAATAAATAAGACTAAAAGCTGGTTCTTTGAGAAAATAAACAAAATTGACAGACCCCTTGCAAGACTTACAAAAAAAAGAAGAGACTCATATACGTAAAATCAGGGACTCCACCGGAAAAATTACAACAAGTACACACGATATTCAAACAATCATAAGGAGCTATTTCCAAAACCTCTACTCAGCAAAAAAACAATAATTTTACAGAAATGGATCAATTCTTAGAGAAGTACAAACTGCCCAAACTGAACCAAGAAGAAATAAATCAACTAAATAAACCAATAACTTAAGGTGAGATACAGGAAGTAATCAAGAACCTCCCTACTAAGAAAAGCCAAGGCCCAGATGGATTCACCAACGAATTCTACAAAACCTTTAGTGAGGAGCTAATACCAATACTCCTCAAACTCTTCCGCGAAATAGAAACAGAGGGAGAAATCCCAAGCTCATTCTACGAAGCTAATATCATACTCATTCCCAAACCAGGCAAAGACCCAACAAAAAAAGAGAACTACAGACCAATATCAATAATGAACACAGACTCAAAGCTCCTCGATAAAATATTAGCTAACAGGATCCAGAAACTGATCAAGAAAATCATACATCATGACCCAGTAGGCTTCATCCCTCAGTCACAAGGATGGTTCAACATCCATAAATCAATCAATGTAATTCACCATATAAACAGATCTAAAATTAAGAATTACATTGTTATCTCAGTCGATGCCCAAAAAGCCTTTGACAAAATACAACATCCATACCTATTAAAATCTTTGGAGAGAACAGGAATAGATGGAACATTCCTCAAAACAATAAAAGCCATGTACAACAGACCAACTGCTAATATCATATTAAATGGAGAGAAACTTAAATCATTCCCCCTAAACTCAGGAACAAGACAAGGATGCCCACTCTCCCCACTTCTGTTCAACATAGTGCTGGAATCCCTAGCCATAGCAATAAGGCAAGAGGAGGACATCAAAGGGATCCACATGGGCAAGGAAGAAATCAAGTTATCCATATTCGCAGACGACATGATCTTATATCTGAAGGACCCAAAAAACTCAGTACCCAAACTCCTACACCTAATAAACCAATTTGGCAAAGTAGCAGGATACAAAATCAATCCACAAAAGTCAGCAGCTTTTCTGTACACCAGCAATAGACAAATAGAAAAGGAAATTGTGGAAACAATTCCATTTACAGTAGCCAAAAAAAGAGTAAAGTACCTAGGGATCAACTTAACCAAGGACGGGACGGACCTATTCAATGAAAACTACAAAAATCTAATAAGGGAAATCAAAGAAGACACAAGGAGATGGAAAGACCTCCCATGCTCATGGGTAGGCAGAATCAATATAGTGAAAATAGCCATATTGCCCAAATTGTTATACAAATTCAATGCAATACCTATCAAAATCCCAGCCACATTCTTCACTGAAATAGAGAAACCAATCCATAAATTCATATGGAACAGCAAAAAACCTAGAATAGCCAAAGCAATTCTAGGCAAAAAAAATATTGCAGGAGGTATCACAATACCAGACTTCAAGTTCTACTACAAGGCCATCATAACAAAAACTGCATGGTATTGGTATAAAAACAGATCGGAAGACCAGTGGATTAGAATTGAAGACCCAGAAATAAAACCGCACTCTTACAGCCAACTGATATTCGACAAAGGAGCTAAAGACATACAATGGAATAAACATAGCCTCTTCAACTACTGGTGCTGGGAGAACTGGGCAGGCATATGCAGAAAACTCAAAGTAGACCCAAGCCTATCACCATGCACCAAGATCAACTCAAAACGGATCAAGTACCTCAACATCAGACCTGAATCCTTGAAACTACTGAAGGACAGAGTAGGAAAGACACTAGAACTTATAGGCACAGGAAGCAACTTCCTGAATAGAGTCCCAGGGGCACAACAAATAGGGGAAAGACTCAACAAATGGGACTACTACAAATTAAAAAGTTTCTGCACAGCTAAGGTCATAGCCACCAAAATAGAAAGACAGCCAACGATATGGGAAAGGATATTTACCAGCACAACAACAGACAAAGGCCTGATATCAGTCATCTACAGAGAACTCAAAAAACTAAGCCCCTCCAAGCCCAATAAACCTATTAGGAAATGGGCAAAAGAGCTAAAGAGAGACTTCACAAGAGAAGATATAAAAATGGCAAAGAAACACATGAGGAAATGCTCAACATCCCTGCTAGTAAAGGAAATGCAAATAAAAACAACCCTGAGATACCACCTCACCCCAGTTAGAATGGCCTATACTCTGAACCCAGGAAACAACAAATGCTGGAGAGGCTGTGGGGAAAGAGAAACCCTTCTCCATTGTTGGTGGGAGTGCAAATTAGTACATCCACTTTGGAGAACAGTATGGAGGTTTCTCAAAAAGCTCAACATAGACCTACCCTATGACTCAGCCATACCACTCCTAGGCATCTATCCTAAACATCAAAACCCAAGATATCAAAAAGACATTTGTACTTCCATGTTTATCGCGGCACAATTCACAATAGCCAAAATATGGAAACAACCCAGATGCTCCTCCACAGACGAATGGATCCAAAAAATATGGTACTTATACACAATGGAATACTATATAGCGATTAGGAATGGTGAAATATTGTTATTCGCAGGGAAATGGTCAGAACTCGAACAAATAATGTTGAGTGAGACAAGCCTAGAACACAGAAAACAAAGGGGCATGATCTCCCTGATATATGACTGTTAACAAAGGGAGACGGAGAGACAGTAGAGACCAAGTCTGTGAACACTGTATATGTTCTTGATACATTGTATATTGCATATGTGTCTACCTGACCTAGACAAGGGATGGAAAAACAGGTCGTAAGATATCACAAGAAATGTACACACTGCCCTACTATGTAACTGCACCCTCTTTGCAAAACACCTTGTAAAAAAATTTATGTTCAATTAATAAAAAATTAAATAAATTAAAAAAAATTATCCTGCTGTTAAACTGGATCTATGGACATAAGACATATATTTTACTTTTAAAGATCTGGAAGCAAACAATAGACTCTCTTCATCATTCTGGACCCCATAATCCACGCACACTCACATACATTGCATGCACACCTGCACATTACACACACCATACATGCTCATACACACGTATGCATGCACACACATATGCCCAAGAGAACAGGAGAATGGAAGGAAACCCAGGAGGAATATTGTGGATTTTTTTTTGGCCAGTCCTGGGCCTTGAACTCAGGGCCTGAGCACTGTCCTTGGCTTCTTTTTGCTCAAGGCTACCACTCTGCCACTTGAGCCACAGTGCCACTTCTGGCTGTTTTCTATATATGTGGTGCTTGGGAATCGAACCCAGGGCTTCATGTATATGAGGCAAGCACTCTACTACTAGGCCATATTCCCTCTACCCTGTTCTAGAGGGCTTGTATGAGGGGAGGCAGCTGCTGCGTTTCCCTGCTTTTCCCCTTTCCATTTTCCTCCCCACTTAGTAATTAGTTTATTGAACCTCAGAGTGTAGATCCTGTCTCTTCCTCAATCACATCCACATGTACTACATTCTTGTTCTACTTTCTCAGTAAAATTTCTACTTGAGATAGGGCTATAGAAAATAACAATTGGCCTGGATTATTGCCATAGGCACTGTGGAAAGCCAGGTCTCCATGTTACCAAGCGTCTGGTCATAGCCTCAGCCCCTTAACTGCCCTCCTGAAGTCCTTTGCACATACCAACCAACTTGGGCCCTAAACTCTTCTAGATCACTCTCCTCCCCCGAAACCATTTTTATTTTCCTCCTTCCCCAAATCAAATCCAAACTCCCATATTAGATTTTCAGGACCCTCTTAAATACTCCTTTGCTTCCTGAGCACCTTGGCAGACAGTCCTTTGTGAGAAGGGAATAGGTTTGTCTTCGCTTGCAGCCTTCTTTTCCTTCCCTCTGCCTCACTGTCCCCTTTTGCCTCCACTGAGTCACATTTTGTTTTTTACCAGTTACTGTAAAAAGAAATCGATTCTTTTTAGCTAAATTACATCCAACTCTCCTTACATGGAAAAAAGGCAGTAAAGTGCTGACAGCTACCATCTCAGGAGTGGATGGATGCTCCTGCTGTTTTCCTTCCACAGTAATCAGAAACAAACTGAACTGCTGAATGGCCATTCCACAAGGAGAGAAAATGGTAACTAAACTAGTATAGTTCCCAGTAGGGTTCGCCACATTTCTATATAATCTTCACTGACAAATTACAAATGCTAAGTCAGGATGGGCCAAATACTTAAACACATTTGTGGCTTTAAAATACAGCTTGAGGGGCTGGGAATATGGCCTAGTGGCAAGAGTGCTTGCCTCATATACATGAAGCCTTGGGTTCGATTCCCCAGCACCACATATATAGAAAACGGCCAGAAGTGGCGCTGTGGCTCAAGTGACGGTAGCCTTGAGCAAAGGGAAGCCAGGGACAGTGCTCAGGCCCTGAATCCAAGGCCCAAGATTGGCAAAATAATAATACAGCTTGGATCACACAGCACATATAAATGTGAAATGACCTAGTCAATCTCTAGAGCATAGTAGGACCTTGAAAATTTTTTATTGACATATCACCCCTCACCTCCAATGGGTTTTGAAAATTTCCTTTCTTGAAAGGTTGTCTTCCACAGATCGAGAAGACACAGGGAGCGCCACACTTGTATGTGTGGCCAGCAGCAAGCACAACATGCTTCACAGAGGCTGTTGATGGAGACTCAAAAAGAAATCCACAGAGAAACACTCAGACCGTTTGCTTAAATCATTGTATACCATTAAAAAAATGGCAGAACTGGCATCCTCTAGATCCTGAATGCTTCTGGATTTTATGGAGTGGGAAGAGCTGGATGGTTTCTCTCAGCTACCAGTTTCATTGTGCTTTCCTCCTGGGCTACCATGCCATTCAGCTCTTTGGTGTAATCCCCTTGGTGGTCTAGAGCCCGTGGACAGGGCTCTGGGTCTTAGAGAAATAGGGCTATAAGGTATATGAGGTTTGTTCTGTTCTGATGGCTCTTGTCACATTGGGCAGATGGTAGCATTTACCATGTTGATCTGAGAGGAGCGCTTTGCTCTGGGCTGCAGATGGTCTGGGAGGCCCTCCCTGCAGCATCCCCTCACACCCTTTCCAGCGTACACCATGGCAGTCTATTTCTCCCTCTTGGTTCCTATAGTGCTTTATGCTTGTCTTTCTCTCACCTCACTCATGGGTGGTCATCACAGCAGTTTCTTTTGGTGTGTGCTCTGTAGGAGGCTGTCTAGTCTTTCTTGGTAAGGATCTGGCTTATACCTCAGGGATTGAGGTTCAACAGGAAGTTCAAGGGCACCAAGCTGCTAAGTGGCAGCAGTGCAGGAATCTAAACCTCATTCATCAGTTCCCCAAACTCAGGTTCTTAATTAGCAAGTCTGTCTTGTCATAGAAATTGTAATGGTTCTATTAGGGTGGAATAATGGGCATGAAATAGGCGATCAAATGATAATTATAATAGGAATTGTCTATTGCAACTTTAGAAACTGTGCTAATCATTGAGAGACATTTCAGTTCATTTTGTCTTCAATCGTTCTACGCATTGGTAATGTGGTCACTGTTATCAGATGAAAACATTCAGGGTCACAGAAGCTAAATGATTTTCCAGCCATCCTAAACAGCTTTAACTCTAACCCAAAATGGTATAACCCAAAGTCTGGTCTTGCCTGCTGTCAGTTCCTCCTCCATACTTTGATTTTCCCACCTCTGGAACAATTACTGCTATTGTGAGCATAGCAAGAACAGAAAGGATAAGCTGAACATACAATATGCACATTTATATATGTGGGTATGTATGTAATCAACCTATAGGAAATAATCCTCTCCATGTGGTCTATTTTTCATTAGAACTTAGTGAAAATCTTGGGAAGAACAATTAAAATCTAGCAAATCTATCCAATGTCAAACCTCACCCCCCTTATTGCCTCTCCTTTTTCTTTGATGGCTTATGGTTGAAGGACTGGACAAGACCCCTACCATGTGGACAATTCTGGTTTGGGCACTGGTAAGCTTGCTATTGCTGTGTTACAACCCCTGCTGAACCCTAGTCAGATCTCGTTGCTCACATATCGGTGAGTTGATGAGGGACTAGCTGGACTCTACTGGGCTTTAGGGATAGCCCAGAAAGCTGTGTTCCACGCACCTTGCCTCCTCCCTGGACCAGCCAGCTGTGCAACTTCTCCACATCTGCATTCATTCTTAGTCTGGGAACTACCATGCTGTCATTACCATGGCTAAGATCAAAGTCAAGCAGCCCAAAACCAGGCTCTGGCAAAGGAATGAAAGCAGACAGGCCAGAAGAATTGGAGCCAGTCATGTAATCAAACCTACTTGAGACAATTAAAGTATTGTAATTCTTTCTAAATTAGGATGAGAGTTAAGTCCTCCTGGTGTACCAATAGGCTCTATGTCAGTGACTACTGTATGGAAAAAGACCAAAGATTTGTAATCAGGCTCAAGGACTGTTGTTGGTAAACAGCTGTCAGTTTGGGCTGTGTTATAAAAGTGAACACTGTCAGTTTGGGCTGTGTTATAAAAGTGAACACGTGTGAGAGTGTGTATGTGTGTTTGTGTGTGTGTAAGAGATAGATATGTGTGATACAAACATAGATGGATGTCTCCATTCATCAATCCACCAGCTTCCATCCTTGTATTTTTCTGTGCCTCCTTCCCCCCTCCTTTCACTGTTAACACCCCCAGCACTTCCACAAGGTTGGTTTGTAGTCAATTGTCACCCTCGTGTCATTGCATGGCTGAACTCCGAGTCTTTCTTTACCTGCTGAAAGCCATTGCTAGGCCAGTCCCCAGAATCTATGTTGGTTTGTACCTTGTGACCCTAGCTTGGCTAATTGGCTTTCTGAAGCTCTCAGATTCTGCTAAGGTCATTTACTCCTGTCTTCTTTGTAATGTAGTTCAAGCTAAATGGGTAAGAGACCAAATAATGAGAATTCTGCCTTAGAATACAATATGCTGGCATTTCTCAAGCTCAGCAATGAGCAGGAGTTACTCAGCAGAATATTTATTGAAATGGACTCTGTCAGGAGTTTCAAAATGCATATGCAAAATATTGAAATGCACAGTTACAGTCCGAAAATAAGAATGAGTTCTGGAGGGTTGGGGGCAAACATAACCTCTCCATCTTGCTGAAGACTGTATTGTCCAGTAAATTTAATGGCTTGGGTGGCAATCCATAAGCATTGCAAGTCATTCATACCAAGCGATGGCAAGGCTTCTCACCGAATGTCTCAGTGGGAGGGGCCAAGTAACTCTGATAAAAGGAAGCAAGGAAAGTTATCAGGAGATATGAAAAAGCATGCATCTAATTTATTTTGTCAAAGTCTATTTCAGCAACATTTAGAGCAGTGGGATCACTAATATAGGCATTAGATAAGCATGACTGCTTTGTCTGACTATACTGATCTCTGGCTAATTATAAATGTGGCTCAAGGCTGGGGCTTTACTCCATGTTTAGAGTCATTTCCTCCCAATTAGATGTCTTCTGTCTGGATCTCAAGTAGTTGGCAATCTTGTTGATGCGGAACAAGCCTCAGAAGTTTGAAAGATAGAGGTAGGATATCAGATCATCAGCCTTAGTGTCTCAGCCAGGGCTTGATCTGAGAAGCAGGACGGTTAAAATAGTTTTACTGGGCTTATTGTCTGGATTTGACTGAATGCGCCTGTGAGTTCTAGCTAAATGGTGCATGGAATGTGTGATCTGTCTGATGCTGTGGCCTTGTGGTGTAGCAAAGCAGCCATTGGAAAGGAATAGTGGACATAAGCCTGGGGAAGTAAAAACAAATTGGAAGCTGGGCAGATCCCCTGGAATCCAGGAGAGTAGAGATAAAACTATACTGATCTCTCATGTCTTCAAGCAACCTTCATGAGAAGCTGACTGCATTCTCCCAAGGAGCTAGGCATGCATCTGGCAATGTCAAAGGGCAGAGGAAGAGAAGGAAAGTATGAGATGGGTTTGACCACTGCCCTAATAACCTGCCAGGAAGCCGGCAGACAAAGGATAACATGAGAGCTACAATAATCCCTGCCCTGCTCTGATCAGAAGATACAGACAATTACAGCTGACAGGGTGCTAGTGGCTCATGCCTGTAATCCTAGCTACTCAGGAGGCTGAGATCTGAGGATCGTGGTTCAAAGCCAGCCTGGGCAGGAGAGTCCATGAGACCCTTATAACTGGATGTGGTGCTGAAGCTCAAATGGTAGAGCTCTAGCCTTGAGCAAAAAAGAGCTCAAAGACAGTGCCCAGGCCCTGAGTTCAAGCACGATGACCAACCAAAAAAAAAAAAAAAAGATTACAGCTGTTGTTTGAGGTCTCTACCTAGAAATCATACACAGCATACCTCTTGGGGTTAGCGCTACCCTAAAACCAGGCAGGAAAGATAAGTGTGACAGACATAGTACTGAAGTGATAGAAATCTACCATACCTCATCTTATTAAGCCCGTTTATCTCTCATGGCCCACTCAGGTGGGAATGATTCCTGGACTCACTATCTCATAGGAAACCATCTTTAACTACTTTTCTCATGTAGGGAACTGAGTTCTTAGATCAAAGTACCAGCTCTATGTTCCCTACTAAGGATCTGCTTATGGAATTGGAGCTATTAAACCCTTCAACTTGTAATGACATCAAAAGGATGATTGGAGACTAACCAGTAACACAGCGTGACAAGCTGCATGTACAGTGCGATTTTATATAGAGATATACAAGCATATATATATATATATATATATATATATATATATATATATATGAATGTGACTATCATACACTCATATGTCCCACACCTAACATAGAGATATGGGTAGAGGATGTGCTGGTGATGACACCAGACAGTCCCATCCATGCACTGGGAAACCTGTGGGACACAAGTGACCTCCCTACACAGTTAACACATGTTGAGCTATTTGGTGTCACCATGAGAGGCCCAGGAGATGTGACACAGCACAGTGGCACCCTACTCTAACGTGGCTCAGTCATGGCGTTTCTGATATTTGCAGTTGTATAATTCTTTGTTGTGGGAGATGGTCCTGTGCATTGTAAGCTGTTGGCCAGTATGTCTATTTACCTACCAAATGCTCATGGTCATCTCCCATCCTACCCAACCCTCTGAAGAGAAGATAATTTTTAAAAAAAGGTTCAGTCATAGCTTAACACATGAGGGCACAATCACCCAAAGTAGAAGTTTCTGATAACAGGGAGGAGACAGATAAATACTACTGAAATATTTTCACTAACTAATAGGTGCTATAAAGATGACAAAATAGGATGGCATAGTTACATGATTACCACAGTATTGAAGAAATGCCGTGGTGAAGACTGGTGCTTGATTTGGGATGCAGGCTGTCCTCCAGAAAGCTGGGAGTAAACTATGCCAGGCAGAAGGAGGATCCAGCCAGTCCCTGGCATGGTGATAAGACAGAAGTGCCAGGGACATAAAGCTTGGATAAAGAAGGGAAAAAGGAACAGATAGATGGGTTAGGGATGGATACTGTGACAGGGGTGAAGTAATCAGAAGAGTATGTCGGCTGCTCTGTAGTGGGACAAATGCCTCTGCTTCCCCTCCTTCCCTCCTTGTTCTGCTCTCTGGTTCTATGTCCGATGACCTTGGGAGATCCTTGGTACCACCTGCAGCTGGCAATTTCTAGCTATGAGGATGTGTGAATGAATGGTAGAGTTTGGAATCTCCATGAATGATGGAAATTGAGCTTTGAAAGGATGTCTAGCTTTATCACATTAGCATTTCTTGGGTGCAGGCTACTCCTTTGTTTGGTATTAATATCCTTGCTTCAAGAACTGGGCCCCACCCTAGCTCCCAGTTCAAACATTGCCCTGAAATAGCCTCTCCCTAAATTGTCAAGGAAAGGACCTTAGCCATGGTGAATTTGGGTGAAACACAGAAGCCTCCTGCAAAGAAACTTCCCAGAATGCTCTGCTCCCTTTGATCAAAAATCTCTTATCTCCTCCCTTTGCTCCCCATGCCTTTTTGATGTTTTCTTCTCTACTGCTTTTATGTCATCTGTATTCAAATGGCTCATGCATGTGCATTCACAGCCCTGTGTATACAAGAAACACACTACTCTCCCCAGAAAGATGCCTGCCCTCTCAGTTTGGACACCATTTGCATACACCTGGTAGTGTCAAAGCAGGAAAGTAGATGGCAAAGGAACCTCCTGCTATAGACAGTGGTGAGACACAGCCTCTGGCAGCCTGAGCCAGCACAACAGACCCAAGATTCAAAAATTCATCCCTGAGGTCAACACAGGGTCAAGTCCTCCCCAACCCCTAACCCACCATGCTGCCTTGTCTAAGTGACAGCCCAGCACTGAAGATTTCCTCATGACCATGAAACATAGGGGCAAATTTCCTATCTTCTTAGCATAGACTACTCAACAGAGCAGGAACATGTTATGCTTTTTAGTTCTGTTTTAATTTTTTAAAAATGCCAATATGTGGAAATGATTTACCTAGGCAAACAATTACTTATCCTGAATGCTTCTCTATACCTCACTCTTTCTTCCAAGTTTATTATTTGGCATCATTTCAGTGATATCTTCCAAAAGACAGAAGTCCATTCTTTTGATTCAATGCAGGTTTTCTGGAGAGATACTGTCTATTTTTGTATTGTGGGGTGAGGTTTTCAGGACACATAAAAGCTGGAAGATCCATGGTTGGAACAAAATGATTCTATAGAAAAAGGAGATTGTATGTGTGTGTTGTTGTTGTTGTTGTTGTGTGAGGAATCCAGAGACTTCTCTTACAGTTTTCCTAAAAGATGCAATAAGAATGAAAAGAACACAATATGATGCTAAGGAAGGAGATGGCAGAGTTGGAAAATAAGTGAGAATCTGTTGATTCACACCTTGAGCACCAACTAGCAATGCAAGGGTTTGGCAGATAATTTTGACTGTCACTAAGCTATAGGAAGCCATGTCCTGGTGGTTGGTTGCAAAAGAAAATCAACAATGGAAAAAGGGCCCTATGTGCTGGTGATAGGTTTGTTTTGTTATGTGGGTTTCTTTTTTGGGTGTGTGTGTGGAAGATTCACAAAATTGACCATGTCTTAGAAAAGTCATTGATGCCTTTGAATGAATTTCTCATGGCTGTCTTACAGGTTTTGTTCTTCCTGTGAATAGTCTGAATGTTTCACTTGATTTGAAGATTAGGAACAATCATCTACACTGACAAATCAAATTCAGCTAGTATTGATTTTTAGCCTTCTATGAACAAAGACAGTTCTTGGTGTTAGACATAAAATAAGGAAGGGATGGAAGAAAGGAGAGAGGGAGAGAGAGAGACAGACAGACAGACATAGACAGAAGCCTCTCTCCCACTGACTGATAACTGCCTGGGGTTTGTAATCTGGAAGAGATAATACAGGTATGCGTGTACCTGTGCACATATACCTTTGATATAAATTCCAATTCTGGATTTTAAGGTACTCAATTTTCAAAAATTTTACCTTCACAAAATCTTTTATAAACACTTTTCATAAAGAAAGGCTGCTGTATCCTTACTGAGAAATAAATATTCCTTGATACTTTCAAAACCATTTCAAAGACTCAGATGGAAAACAGGAAAATACAATATCCTCTAATTGACTCACCAACAGATGTTTCTGTCCCCAGTTTGCTCAAGGACAAAGTTTATCCCAAACTGTCCAGAGAATAATTACTTAAGGAAAGACCAAAACTATCCCCCAAATACCTAAAAGACACAACAAAATATACAAACCCGTGATATATAACATTCACTTATCATTTACTTCTAAACTGCTGGCTGAGGATCTAAACCAGAA
This sequence comes from Perognathus longimembris pacificus, assembly GCF_023159225.1. NCBI lineage: Eukaryota > Metazoa > Chordata > Mammalia > Rodentia > Heteromyidae > Perognathus > Perognathus longimembris. Next base: position 44,977,654 of record NC_063172.1, on the reverse strand, counting down.
AGCAGGTAGAAGTCTACAGCTGCGAGGATGGGAAGGAGTCTGTTTTCTATATAATAATAATAAAAGCCACTTAATCTTTTTGCTGATACAGTCTCCTTTGCTTTATTATGTTGTTTATTCCCTGTGAGCCTTTGCTATTAGTTATAAAAATGTCACTGTGGCCACAGCTACATCTCATAAACTCCCAGGGATCTCATCAATTTTTCTGTTCTGTGCTGGGTGCCCCAAACCACTACAGGCAAAGATAGGCTTAATCAAGGTTTGTCTTAGTAATGAACACAATACACAAGGAGCATAGCAACGCACGCGTCTCTGGTCCAGGCAAAGACTTATTATAGGAAAATCTATATTTCAATTAGAGGCTTTGCAATGAGAGTCTCAAGAATCCCATACAAGACAAATCACTGTGAGACGAGACATTTCCAAGTAGCAACTGTGACCCAGCGATTTGTAATGTAATTTAACTTAGGCCTGTAGGTTTTAAGCAGTCCATTACTAGTGGGGGAGAAGAAAAATCTAGATTCTTTAAAATGAAAATCAAAAAGCATCTGAAGTAACTGGCTATTTACTTTAGCTATAGAAATGCAAAGGTGATTTTAGGTATAATCTTTGAGTTACATTTTTCCTTAATGTTTTTTACTCTAGAAAGACCTTCTTCCTCCCCCCCCCCCTTTTTTCTTTTTCAGTTTACATGTTGAAACAGACAACACAGATGCTGGGAATTAGGTGTGATATTGAGGCTGAAGAGTTGCACCCTACTCTCTGTCCTGCCCCCAAGCTCCCCATTCTGTTCTCCAGTATTAAGCAGCATAAAGGCCAAAAGCCATAAAATGAGGTGAGGAGAGGCAATGAAAGTGTTGGGAACAAGGTCAAGGCCTCCCTCTTGGAGAGATACTAGTTGACATTTTGCAGAGATTCTTAACTATAATCTTTTCAGAGGTTCTCTTCTGCTAGTCAACAAATATCAGACATGTCAATCCCCTCTCCACTGTTTATAATAGAAGTAGAAAATGCTCTTGACCTTTTCTTCCAGATGTCTTGAGGGGGAAGTTCTCAGTGGTACTGAGGCTTGACTCAATCATAGCACCCCGGAGAAAACCACCATTGCCTGGCATCAAAGGAGACTGTGCTACCCCTCCAAGTGCCAAACCGAGCTTTGCAGGAAGTCAAACGGCCACATGACATCTGAGCACACTACTACTTCCTCCACAGTGCAGGAAGCATGCGAGCCCCTCAGAAGGTTTTATTTCTTTTTCTTTTTCTCTTTTTTGCCTGGGTTGGTACTGTGGCTTGAACTCAAGACCCCATGCTCTTGCTCAGCTTTTCTGTTCAAGGCTGGTGCACTACCATTTGAGTCACAGCTCCACTTCTGGCTTTTTGCTGGTTGAATGGAGTTATGTGTGTCTTGGATTTCTCTTATCAGGCTGGCTTCAAACCGCCATCCTCAGTTCTCAGTCTCCTGACTAGCTAGAGGTATAGGCATATGCTACCGGCGCCTGGCTGAACTCCTCAGTGTGATAGATCAAGTTGGCTTTTCAGAGTGGCCAAAGTGCTTCCCCAAGCCTTAATGATAGTACGATAGTAGACTCTTCATCAGGCCCACTGCCCCAGGTCTCTGCCTCCTTCCCAACCCTTGTAAGTATGTTAGGCAATTGTCAACCCAAGACTCCCTTCTGATAAGTTTGGGGTGGGAAGTTTTCTTCCTCTTAGCTTTTATCTGCAGAGATGGAACTCTTCATTTTCCCTGGATGTTACTTTGTTGACAATGGCAAACACTTGTGGCAAAGTTTGTCAGTTAGCATTGCTTAACTTACTAGTAGACACTCCTGTGCAGTAAAATGGCAAATGCTACCCTGGTAGGAGAAAGCCCTTGTGGGTTTATGTAGACTGCAGCCCTCTGGCCCCAGCCCCAGACTCCTGAGCCCAGCGCACTGTTGGACTAGATATGCTACCTGTGGGCACAAGTGTGTTCTTCATGTTTTCTTGCGGGTTCTCTCTGTTGCACAGCCTTTGCCTTTGGTTCAATAGTTAAACTAGTTTTCCACAGGGAGACACAGTAGTGGCTTAGCTTAATATCTGTAGGATAGTTCTTGGAAATGAAATTTCACAATCATGACCATTTTAGTCTCATTTGACATTTGTTCTATTGACACTTTGAATGCCTTTGGACCTTTTAGGTGTGCATTACTTACACAATTCCTACCAAGAAGGAAGTAAACATGTCGACTCTTGGTTTTATCTTTAAATGAAAATATTAGACATAGCTGAATACCCTGAACCAATTGATCAGGTCATTTTGGGGCATTAGGTCACTTACTTATCAAACTACATTGTGAATTTCTGAGCAAAATATCAGTATTATTAAAAAGTGAGGATCTTTACTCTCATTTTGAATTAGGAGTATTTGTTTACTACATTAAAATTTTATCTTTTTAAATTATGGGTTATATCATGTAAGTATAACCAGAGTACATTTTAATATTTAATCATTTGATTTTTTTATCCAACTATGTTTTAAAAACAAAGGTTAATTCTCAACCTGGGTTTCATTACTTTGGGATATTAGAGTGTATTCTAGTGGTTCATGTTACTGCTTTAAAACATGTAAGGTAATTAAAAGAAGTTTCAGCAGAATTCTAGTACGGGGTGGGGGGGGGGCGGCTGGGAATATGGCCCTGTGGTAAAGTGCTTGCTTCGCATACATGAAGCCCTGGGTGAGATTCCTCAGCACCACATATATAGAAAAAGCCAAAGTGGCGCTGTGGCTCAAGTGGTAGAGTGCTAGCCTTGAGCAAAAAGAAGCCAGGGACAATGCTCTGGCCCTGAGTCCAAGCCCCAAGACTGGCAAATAAAAAAGAAAGAGAATTCTATTACAAGAAACAATTTAAAGGATTAAATTCTGAAAGGAGCTGGTGGCTCTCAACTATAATTCTAACTACTTAGAAGAGTGAGATCTGAGGAGCACAGTTCAAAGTTAGCCTCGACAGAAAAGTTTGTAAATTACTTATCTCCAATTAACTAGCAAAAAGCTGGAAGTGGAGCCATAGCCCAAATGGTAGAGTGTCACACTGGAGCCAAAAACCCAAGTTAGATCCCAAGGCCCTGAGTTCAAGCCCCAGAACTAGAATACAGACACACATATTAGAGAGCCTTGATTCAAGTGGTAGAGCACCTTCCCAGGAAGGGCTAGGCACTGAGTTCAAACCCCAGTCCTGGCCAACAATTGCAAACAACAATCAGACGCACAGGCAGTTGTGAGAACTATTCCTGCGAGTTCTGGGGAATGCCATTTGCTTTGTGTCCCCAGTAGTGCCATTTTGCAAAGCTATACCACAGAATCATAACCATACTGACATGAATGCCATCAGCACACAGCACAGTTCCATTAACACAAGAATCCTTTGGGTTGCTCTTTGACAGCTGCCAGCCCATCCTGTGGCCCTGACAACTACTAATCTATTCTGTTTCAATAATTTATCATGTCAAGAATGTGATATGTATTGAATCATATAGTGTGTAGTTGTTTTTCCCTAGGTGTATTTATGTATGAAAGCTTTGTTCCTGTTTTTTGTTGAGTAATATTCTGCTATATGGATGTACCAGTTTGAATTATTTGCCAATTGATATCTGGCTGGTTCCATCTTTGGTCTATTAAAAAAATACCATGCAGGACTTAAAAAAAAATTACATAGATACTTGTGACTATGTCATATTATAGAGTGTTTATGGGAGAGAAAGGAGTAATATTGAAGGTTTTGAGTCATTTAGAATAAAAATAAATTTTATGAATTATGGCAATTTAGCTCAAGTAGCTTGATTAAGTGGCAATACATTTATGACACTTAATCAGACTTAAGTACATGATTGGCTAATGTCTGCAATAGAATTTTAAGGATATTTCATACCCATGATTTCATTTCTGTTCTCAACTGAGAACCACTAATATTTGTTTCTGTTACCCATTGCTGACATGTCTCATTGCTTTTTATTGAAACTGGCAATGTGATTATGTGGAGTTTTTACTGCCAGTCTTCCTTGTGGGATGTTTAATACCCTTATGCATTTGGAGTCTCTGATGAAGGGTTTAATTAAATAAACATTTGATCATGAATAGACGAGCCAGTGATGGTGTAGTTGGTGAACTTTACCTAATTGATGGATGATGGGAAATCAGTTGAGGATACACAGAAGCCTGTAGTTATGTTTTAGGAAGTAGAAAAGGCCTGCTCTCTGTCTCTCAGATCCCACAAAGTGTATGAATGCATCTGCTCAGAGAGTGATCCTTTATTTTCTCCACTAAAGAATTATGAGTCAGGAAAGGTGGGAGCAAGAGGCAAAATTAATTTGAACATAAGAATAAGGCAGGGGCTGGGGATATGGCCTAGTGGCAAGAGTGCTTGCCTCGTACACATGAGGCCCTGGGTTCGATTCCCCAGCACCACATATACAGAAAATGGCCAGACGTGGCACTGTGGCTTAAGTGGCAGAGCGCTAGCCTTGAGCAAGAAGAAGCCAGGGACAGTGCTCAGGCCCTGAGTCCAAGCCCCAGGACTGGCCAAAAAAAAAAAAAAAAAAAGAATAAGGCATCGATACTGTGGGAAGTCTCTTAGTTATTGATGGGTTGGTACAGGTCCTTAACCAAGCTTAGGAGGGTCGCCTGTCCACTTGCTTTCCAGACAAGGAGGAGGGAGGGAGGGAGAGAGAGAGAGAGAGAGAGAGAGAGAGAGAGAGAGAGAGAGAGAGAGAGAAGATTTCTCTTGTAAAAGAGCAAGAAGCGGGGCCTGGAAATTGCTAGCCCAATATAGAGTTGTGGGGACACACGTTAGGGGAGTCTCGGCAGGTCTGGCAACTGGTTGGGCCACTGCCTACCTCACCCCAAAGGAAGGGGCACCAGTCTCCTGCATGGGTCTGATCCAGGACTGTCAAGAGCTACGTCTTCATCAGAGCGGTTCTTTGGACTTCCCAGGGTCTTCAGGAAGGGGAGGGGGCTGGATCTCCCCTGGGCCACTCTCTCCTGGTCTTCTCCTATCTGTCTTCTTTTTATTTCTCCCTCAGTTGCAAGCCAGCCTCCCTCTTGTCCCACAGATGTTTAGAGCAGGGATGTTTGCTGCTCAGAATTTCTCCAGGCAACCATGTTTAGAACCAACAACAAAATATTACTTATTTAGTATTTTTCTCCTAAAGAGTGTGAATTCTCTTAATAGTTTTCTTTTCTGCTTTAAACTCACAATAATGTCTTAGAAATGTTGATTGCTGCCCGTTGGGCTTTAGTTTACAGTTGGGGAAAGTGAACTAAGGATGCCAGGTGGGTGGGAAAACATATTGTGAAAAAAGGGAATTTGAAGTCTTGTTTGTCCTATTGTAGAGAAAGGGAATGGAGTCTCATTTGTCCTTGCAAGTGGAAAGCTAAGTTAGGAAATAGAAGATAAAAGTGAATGGCTTTAGGAAAAGACAAAAGTGAGATGATTTGGTGGGGGATTCTCATGTGTATTCTCCAGTACCTACTTAGAGGCTGGCTGGACGTAAGGTTCAATAAATATTCATTTAATGAATAAATACGGATGAACCAACAAACTGAAATGATTTTAATGTTATTGAGATGTATGTTGCTACCTGGTTATGTGGTTTGTGCTGAGTCTCTAAGGTTTCATAACAAATACCTTCCAACCCTAGTAGCTTATGACACAAGATGGGAGGCTCCCTGAGCTCCACTGGGCAGGCCTTTGCCCTCTCCCCTGCAGTCAGGCAGCCGCATCAACTGGGGTATTAGACTGGCTCTACTTGGCTGACCATGTTGGGCGCTCTCCTTCTTGGAGTTCTCTTCATAATGTGGTCTTTTTGGTAGAGTGGCTAAACTTCTAATGCAGCATATCCCAGTACTGTCAGAAAGTGCAACGGCAGAAGTTTCCAGGCCTCCCCAAAGCTGAGGGAATTGCCAGTGTGTTCCTTCCCGTTTAGTCAGGCAGTCATTGGGCCAGAGCAGGTTCAAAGACAGGGGAATAAACTCCACCCCTGATGCCTTGCCAGTGGTTTCCCAACAATAACTCAACACCCACTGGGTGTCCAGCACCTTTTCTTTGCAGTATTGAGGATTGATCCTAGGGCCTTGTGCATGCTAGGCAAATGACCTATCACTGAGCAATACCCCCAAGCTCTTTAGTTTTTGTATTGTTTTTGAGACAGAGTTTTGCTAACTGCCCAGACTGACCTCAAACTGGCCATCCTCCTGACTCAACTTTCTGAGTAGCTGAGTTTATAGGCATTCATCACTACACCCAGCTCCTGCAATTTACCTCAGTGCTGTCACTCATTACCCAGGCTTTGTGCAGATGATGGGGCTGAGGAGCTTGATTTTACATGATTGTCAAGGCATGTAGAGTATTCCCTAATGCCTCACACTTCTGCTGAGCTGAGTACAAATCTGGGGGCTCCAACCTCATGTTTGGAGATCCACTGGAATGACTGGCAAACCTGAAGAATGTGCTATCTTGACAGTCCAATTTATTATAAAGGACACAGAAACAACCAGATGAAAACACAGCCTGAGGGCTAAAAGCGGTCCTGAGTGAATTCAGGAACTGCTGTGCTATGAATCTGGGTGGGGTACACCTCTCCTGTTGCATCAGTGTGCTCACAGGCTGGGGAGTCACCCAACACTGTGCTGCCCTGCTTCACTGACCTTATAGACTAACTCAGTCTCCAGTGTCCTCCCTCCCCAGAGGCTGGGGAAGTGTGGTTAAGAATTCTAACCCTCAGGATTAGGGTGAAGTTCAAATAGTAGAGCACTTAGCAAGCAGAAGGCCCTAAATTCAACCTCTATTATGGGGAGTAGAGAGAGGAAAAGTTCCAACCTTCTAACTACAAAAACCTAAGCTCTTCCTTCCTTCTGAGTCACCTTGATAGCATCAACTCAGGTGTCACCCAAAGCAGTTCATTATAAATAAATCTAAAATACCGCTTTCACTCAGGGGTGGGTCTTAAAGCTGTATATCAAAAGAGGAATCAGAGATAAGACAAAATAGATAATTTTGTACCAATTCTAAAAGGGACCATGTTCCTATGATTTGATTGGAAAATGGTCCATCGTCTATGTTTCTCTTAGAGTGGGTTCTGGGAATTCAAGGTTTGTGGCTCACATGCTCAAGCCAGATACATGATGAGAAATGGGCCTGGTTGTTGTCCTGATGTGTTTGAAAGGAAACCAGAAGAAAATGGAGGAACATCCAGGGGACAGCCTCAATATTGAAGTCAGGCTCCCTTTCACTGCAAATACTTCTCGGCTCACTCTGCTCTGCTTTGGAGAGGTCAAACTTCTGTTTCCTTAAGCTAGACCTTCTCTATGACTACCTCCTCTGCCTAGCCTTCTGTTCACCTTTTCTGAGGTTGCCTACTTCTATTGCACTCACAGGCCAGATTCTGTCCCCCTACCCCCACACTGCCATGTCCAAATCCCATCACCTCTTGCTTGCTTCTCTTTTCACTGGTTTTTGTCAACCTAGCCTTGCTGAACTGCTATTGTAGCGAGTAACTGTGGGCTTGTGGCCTCAATATCCCACCAGGCCTACCCTTGGAGGTTCCTCGAAAGAGCTCTTGCTGGAGTCTTCTCTACTTAGGATTCCCAAGTTCAGGCTAAACATATAGACTATGGTCCCTTTGATTGGGAAGAAACTTACTGTCTCCATTCACATATTTTACAACTCCTTAACACTCCCTTATGTTGAGTTTTGCTTTATAAGGGACATTTTCTGATACATTGCCAGAGACAACCTATAATATGAAACTCTGGTTCATTATGCCCTTCTGGTTCAACAGTGATTATTAGGAGATTATTTTATCCCCTCTTCTCTCACCCAAGGTTACTGTTTAACGGAAATCCTGTCGTGCAAAGAAATTTGTATCCCTTCCACATCTCAGAGCTAGCTAGGAGTTTGGCCTCAGGCAACAGCCAGCTAACTCTGCCTTGAAGATAATTCTCTGGGGAGTTAATTAGGGCAGGCTGAAAAATTCCAGGTGCCTGTTTTGCTGAATTAAATAGAAAAGAGATTTTCAAGTGTCAAGAATTGAAGCACTTTCTCCTCCATTATCTCTGCTCTTACCTCTACTATTTTGTACTACACACTAAAGAACAGGAACTCTGTTTTATAGACTTGAGAACATCCATTCATTTAGAGTATTTACTACGAGTCCATCAGTGGACTATACCCTATTGAAGTTTGAATTGTGATTATAAAGTATGATACTATTTTTATTGTCCAGAAAAATTTGGAGCAATATTCTAAGAGGCACCCTAGAGCCCATTATCCAAAAAGTCTAACCTAAACTCTTATTCAGCATTAATCTCTTGTCTACACTTCCCAGAACTTTTTTACATAGAAGTATTACAACTGTTGTGGTTGTAATGCCAAAGTGGTCTTATAATTATTTGTTTAATCACCTGTCCTAGCCACTGGACCTGAGCAACAGGGAAGCAAGGACTATTGGCTTTACTTGCTTCTCCAATCATTTGAAATCAAGCACCTGCCATGTACAGGCACTATACAGTGGATCCCGGCAATCTATGGGTTTCCCATCCAAAGTTCCACCCAGTTACAGCTTGGAAATACCTTGAAAAAAACATTTTTTCTGGTTTAAGTATATGCTAGACTTTCAAAAAATGCTACGATTCTCTAAACAATGCATTATTATAATTATTTACACAGCATTCTAGATATTAAGAGTTATCTAGTATCCTTTGCTATACATAAGAAAGGATATTTAAGAAGTTACAAGCAGGAAAATCAGTAAACATTGACCATCTTGAACAATGAAGTTTATCAGTACTTCCTGTTTCTCTTTTACAGACAAATAACTACACTTTCCTTTCCCAGAGGAGTACAAAAGTGGCTGTGTATAGGTCAAATACAAGAATGGTACCATTGAATATAAAGGGCATGAATGGCTATAGAACTGGTACTTGTGGGCTCCTGGAATCAATCCCCCATTAGTGCCAAGGTGCAACTCTAGTCTTTGGTCCTAGTGGTCTGAAAAATAATGACTCCTCACTTTCTACATGTTCTACATTTTTTCTCTCTGTGTTAATCATTTTACATCTATGTTTTCATGTAACACTTTGGACACTATGGGTAAATAAGAAATTGTCTAGAACCAGCCATAACCAGCCATTATCAAGAATTACTTGACTGTAGTTATGGCTAAGTGTTTCTCAGCTTAGTTAAAACACCTCAGCTTAGAGGTTTAGAAGCCAGAGTGCCTTGTTTGCTGTCTTTTCTCTGTCAGCACTGACTGTACTCTTTTTTATTTTTAAAAACTCTTCAAAATGACTACATGGATCATAGTATCTTCAGCTGTATTTAGTTCATAGAGTAGATTCTGTAACAAGGTGTTTAGCATTAGACTAAAGGAAATATGCTTTGTACAGTTGGCTGAAAGGAAACCACCCCGTGATTCAGGCAGATAAGTGTTTGTTTGGGGGAGAGCAGACTGCCGGCCGGCAAGATATGGAGGCATGTAGAGAGAAAAGGGAAGGAAAAAGAAAAAAAAAGAGGAGGGACTGGTGTTAAGCCGGATTATATAGGGAAAGGCAGGAGTCAGGACCACAGCAGATGGAGAAGTGATCTCAGAGTCTGGGGAACCTCTTACTGTCCAAGGGAGTTGTGACCTGGGTGGTTCAGGAAATGACCTCAATATATGAGGAAGTGACCTCAGAGTCTAGGGTCCTTTGCCGACTCACAGACTCACAGTTGGGTGATTGACAGGTAGTTGGGTGATTGACTTGTTTCAGGTAGATGAAGAGGAAGGGGGAGGGGCTGTTCTCCCAAGCAGACCTAACATGTTCCATGTCGCATTCACGGACCTGTGGTTTCTTTTCAAAAGCATACTTTTTGTGGTTCTTTAAAATACAACTCAGAGCTGGGAATATGGCCTAGTGGAAGAATGCTCGTCTCCTAAAATATGACTGACTTTAAATGCACAAGAATGGTTTACTCTTACAAGAATGAACCATGAAGGCCAAGGAGATGTGGCAGAAGCCTAAATGTCTCCATCTCTTACTGGGGAGTGGATGGATCCACTTATCTTCCTGTCTCACCTTTCTAATTCCTCCCAGTTCTTATTCTAGCTGTATTTTTAGTATTGAGATCTCTCTCTCTCTCTCTCTCTCTCTGTGTGTGTGTGTATGTGTGTGTGTGTGTGTGTGTGTGTGTGTGTGTGTGCGCGTGCCTCATAGTACTAGGGTTTGAACTCAGGGCTTCACATTTGCCAGGCTAATGCTCTACTGCTAAATCATACCTCTGACCCCAATTTTTGCTGGTTATATTTGAAGATACAGTCTCATTTCCTGCCCTGGTGGCTCAGTCTTGTTCTCGTGAGTAATGATGCATGAATGTGGTAGGTTCTTGTTCTCTGGTAGTATAGAAATAAAACCAGGAATGATAAGCACCGTTTTAAATAGTTAATTTAGTAAAGAGAAAGTAAAAGTCACCTAGGAGAGTGAGCAGCAAGACCTGGAAACCCATTGGCTAGGGACTGGCTATTTTCTATTATCTCTCCCCACCTTTTTCCCTTCCCTTTTGTCAGATCGCATTTGGTTTGTTTGAAACAAGCCAGACCCTCCCCTGAGTGGTAGCCACCAGATGGTGGCTTGTAGGAGGGCTGGCCTGAGTTATGGTAAGACCCAAGGCCCTCCCTATGTGGTAGTCATCAGAGTGTGTGTGTGTGTGCGTGCGTGTGCGTGTGTGTACGTGTATATACTGGTTGGTGAAGTAGAGTGGGGGTTCGCTACAATGAAACGGGGTCCCCCCAAGGGAGAGGATTCCTGGTTACCCCAAGAGTCCACCACACAGTCTCCAGCTACAAGATGACAAAAAGACAGATTTATTGGGGAAGTAAAAAGTGAACAAAAAGTGAACCGACCAGCCTTGGTCGCAGCCCAGACTCGGGAGCTGAACTGCCAACCACAGTGCAGGATCAGGGCCCAGACTCGGGAGCTGGAACCGCGTACACCTCTGCAGCCCAGACTTGGGAGCTGGGACCACGTGTCTGTGTGGCCTTCCAGCCTGGTTATAAGGCAAACATCACAGACAAACTTGTCACACGCAGGTGACCAATGAAGATACAACACTTACAGAGCATGTTAGGCCGCACGCAGGTGTCCAATAGAGTTACAGTCTGTCTCATAATATCTATGTGAACTAACCTATCATTCTAGTTAGAATTGACACATGGATTTGGTGGGGCTCACATGATGCAGGTGGATACTCCTACTCATAGCAGGTTCCCTTGAAGCTCCCAGGCCTCAGGTGGTCAATCTACATAACTTATCTTAATAAAGAGGAGGACACAGGTTCCCTTGAAGCTCTCAGGCCTCAGGTAGTCAATCTACATAACTTAACATAGTAAAGGGGAGCTTCCCTGAATAGGGTGGAGGAGGGCTGAGTGAAGATGGAGTTGGCTTCTGCTTTTATCTGAGCTGGAGTCAACCTGAAGTCCCTCCACAGTTAATGATGGCACTGGGCAGATCTGGCCTCCCTATTACAGTTGGCTGATGTTTTCCTTCAGGAAGTTAGCATGTCAGGTGCCAGGTGTTTTCTAGAAGGAAGGAGGTTGTTTTTATCATGCCTTGCTTCCATACATTTCCAATACTTTGAATCTTTTATGCTTTATGAATTGTAAGATCTAGTCTCTCAGTTCCTATCTTAGAATTAAGGGCCTGAAAGAGCATAGAGTTTCCCAATTGGTGTCCTTTGCTGAACATGAGAAAGAGAACCTTATGAGGAGCATATTGAGATTTCAGTTAGAGAAATCAGTAAGTGTTGGGCTCACTGAGCAATGAAGGATACTTTTTTTCTTTTGTAAATTGTTTTTTCTTTTGTAAATCATTCATTAGCATTTACCATCTCTAAGACTTGGCTTCCACACCCTGCTAACAATCTCTGTCTTCTTAGAATCTTCTACCCTGTACAATGTCTTTTTCAGGTGTTCCCTCCATTCAGAATATGGAAATATACTATCTGCTGGAGGCCCATTAGATTGGCCTGATGGGCATAACTAATATTGCCTCTTTCTCTCCTATCAGGTAACACTCTGAATTTGTCTTCTTCCTCTATTTTCTCAGACTGCTTCCTGCCATGAGCCAAGCTGTCCTATTATGGCAAGTGTATTATGTATGGACCCATCTTTCAAAGTAAGGGATTCATGTTCACATGACTAGGGGCCAAGTTGTATTGCTACTTTCTGGAAGCATTGTGCACATTTAGACTGTTGGTAATGTTATAGTCTATACCTTGTGGAAAGGGCTTCTCCACGGAAGAGTCCAATATTCCATCTTTCTTAACTCAGAACTCTAGGCCAGCATTTTCAATAGATTAGACTTGTCATTCAAGATGAAACCCTATTGCCCTCTTGCAGCTAGACTGCTTGGCTAGATTAATCTTCTTCATTTATTTCCTAACCACTGGTGTCAACCTCTTTGTCTGTAATCTCTTTACTGCTGCCATAATTTTCTTCCAGTGCCAGGTCTCACTGGAGGATCTAGCCATTGAAGCTCTGGGGTAACTTCCTGCTATGCCCAATTACTTCTGTATGTTGGCCACCTCCAGAAAGATGCTTCTATACACACACACACACACACACACACACACACACACACACACACAGACATGCACACATGTGTGGGTGCTTAATCTTTGTCACTATAATCTTTTGTCATCTGTAATTATCTTCTCACATTTGACGGCCTCATCTATAAGAAAAGGTCCCTTATCTGTTAGAAATGGCCTCCATGATGACAGTATAGAGATGTGCTGAAGATACCTACCATAATATTCCAAACACTGCTCAGTCTCCTGGGCAAATATCCTACAAAGGAATTTCCATGTTCTCTGGTTCTTTGTGCATGAAAAGAGTCACCATCATTAATTGCATCTCTGGGCACAGACATCAGGGCAGGAATGTGCCAGATAATAGGTGTGTTAGTTATTCAGGGTTGCCTAGAGAAACAGAGGGAGGAGAATAGATGTAGATGTGTATCATGGAAATTAGATCACATGATTATGGAGGCTACAAAGATCATGACCAGGCTGCAGTCTGTAAGCTAGAGGATTGCTGTCATTCAGATTGAGAGCTTGAGAATCATGGAAGTAACCAAGGTGTAACTCCCAAGAACCAGGAGCTCTTAATACTCACAGGTAAAGGACATAGATGTTCCAGCTTTAGTGTACAGGGGCTGGATTTACCCTTCCTCTACCTTTGCTTATATTGTAGGTGGCATTGAATGCACTTTACTGGCCCTCCATAGTGAAGGTGAACTTTCACTCAGTCCACTTATCCAGATGTTTATCTTTACCAGAAATTCCCCCACTGTCATCAAAGAAGCAAGGTTTCCATAGCTTCCAGATTTCCCTTCATCGAGTCAAGCTGACCAGTACAATTAACCATCACAGGAAGCTCCATGTACATTTTTTAAGTGGCTTCAATTTTTTCCACATGTCCTGCATGAAAGTAGTGCTTTAGTTCTTATTGTCATTTGATTTTGTCAGGGACAAGGGCAGAGTCAGTGTCTTGGGGGTAAGGGGGGGTTGTCTCTGCATAGCATTTAATGCACCATTGCCTTGAATATTCTTTGAAATGTTTTGAAGTATGATTTGGCCTATCTGGCCTATCAGGCTGCTAGGCCTGGTTCAAGCCCTAATTAGCTGCACCTAAGGGGTTCCCATAAAGACATAGGACTTAGTTTTCTCTGCTGTGAAATGTGCAGATGGAATTAAATGATTACCCAGATCCTGTCTAGTTTTCCACTTCTTTGAATTCTTTTTCCTCTCATCTGTGTCCTCTACTTTCTGGCATGTCTTTTGTATCTAATGTTGCATAGAAAGAGGTACTGTAAAGGAAAAGAAAATTATTTTCTTAAACAAGTGTAAGAGTTGGTGACTCCACCAAAACTTCCCCCACCCAGAGAATGTGTTAATTATTCCAAGAAATGTACCTGGTCTTGCGGAATGCTGGCTTGTAACAGGAACAGCTGCAGGCTAAAGAAAGGGTTGTGACCACTGGACCCCACCCAGAATGTACCTAACTTCCCAAGAAGTGTAATTATTACCTTAATTCCTGAAAAAGTGGAAAAACAACCACAGAATGTGTCATGGCCGGACATCTGCTTCCCGCCTTGTTTTAAACTTGTTCCACCGTATATAAACCCTGAGTTTTCTTTACTCGGGGCTCTCAGTTCCTGCGAGTTCTGTGAGCCCCAGCATGCTGGTTCTGCAATAAACCCTTTGCTTTTGCATGAGAATGTCTCTTGGTGTCCTCCATTCCGCGGATGCGCTTCTCGACCCTTTAATTTGGAGGTCCCACCGAGATTTGCTCCGGCGGTCTGGAGACTCCAACAGACTCTTCTCTGGGTAAGTGAAGGCGCCTTCCATCTTGGGGATTGTTTGTCTGGGCTGGCCTTGTGTGTCTGTCTCTGTGTCTGTCTGTTTATTCGTTTGTAAATTCTAATTCAGAGTTTTTATAAGATCACAGGGAGTGAGTCTAGCCTCTTTTAGTTTCTTTTTTTTCTGACCAGTAGCACCTGTAGTGACTGCCGACGGGGTGCGTGAGCCCCTGCCGGCCGCGACTGACAGACGTGTCCGGGGTCGCAGGTCACAACCCTGGGGGACGCCTCAGCGGTGATTCTGGAAGGCTAGAGCCTTCACCTGGGGGACGGAGAGCCCCACCTGGAGGACAGCGGAGTGCCCTCCACGCCTCACCTGGTTCTATCGCGTGATTTTTTCATATGAGTCTGATTCTGAAACTCTGTTACCAGTCCGGCAACTTTTTGTCTTTAACCCTTTACTTTCGCTCCCTTACAGGTTTCCTCGCGATCGCGTTACTCATATTCTTGTATTGTTTATCTTGTTACTTGTTGTCTGCCTGACTGTTTATTTGTTTATTGTGGAACAAACTATGGGTCAGAAACCTTCAACACCACTCACCCTGACCCTGGCTCATTGGTCTGATGTGAAAACTAGAACATCTAACCTCTCATTTTCTCTTGAGAAGTGAAAATGGCAGACCCTGTGCACCTCAGAATGGCCTACTCTCAGAGTAGGCTGGCCTCCTGAGGGTGCCTTTCGTCCGGACGTCATTGCAGCCGTCCGATGTGCTGTCTTCCAGCCAGGACCTCATGGGCATCCTGATCAACAAGCTTATATCCTGACCTGGGAAGATTTATGTGAAAATCTACCCCCCTGGGTTAAGCCTTTTCTCTCCCTTGCTCTCTCAAAAGGAGTCTCTATACTTCTCTCCAAACCCTCTTCTCCCTCCTTAAAAATCATTTGTTTAAAGCGCTGTCTTAAAATTTGGGTGTTGCAGGAGTAAGATTGGCAAAAATACCTCCTGCCACTGGAAAATGTACGGCCGATGTTTATTTTGCGCGCTTTAAGATCTTTTGAATGTGTGTGTGTGTGTGTGTGTGTGTGTGTGTGTGCATGTGTGAGTGTGAACATGTACAAGACTGTTAGCATGATGTAAAATTGAGTGAGTTTAAGTTTAAATTCAAATGGTCATTAAGTTTGGGCGTTACCAAATGCTTTGAAGGATTATTGCATTGTTTTAAAGAGGAACTATAGTTAAAGAAAATGTTTCATTAATTAAAAAAGAAATTAAGGTTAAGTGTCAGAGATTTTGATGTAAAGGTTTATCACTGTTAAAAAAAGAAAAAATTGCTTGTGTTTCTCAGTCAGAGACAAATTGGAAAGGACAGGCCAATGGAGGCGTATGCCTATCCACAGGAGTGAGGGGTGGTCTGGCAACAGTGCAGCTTAGCCAGCCCACGTGGTGGCACAGGCCCTGGAGGGAATCCACGTGGTGGGACAGCGAAAAGGGGATGTCCTTTCATGGTGGAAGAGGACAAGCCGGCACCAAGACAGTTCATCAAGCTCTGAGGAGTAGGATGAAGATAGGCTGTTTGGTAGGACAGGCCAATGGAGGCCTCTCTTTTGACTCTTTTGTTTTCAGGTAAACTTTGAAAACCTGGTGGTAAAAATAAATTATTTGGCTGAAATTTTTAAAACTGCCACCTGAGGTACTAAAAATTAGAAAAGTTTTTTTTAATGGTTAAAAAGTATATTTATCTGATGTAATTTGATTCCTGTGCTATTTTTGTAATTTGGATGTATTGAAAAAGCGAAGATGCTGAGACTGGATTTTATGTGTTTGTAATTTTGGTGACTGTTTTAACGCTGATAAAAGTACTTTTGTTACAGTTGTTTTGGATGTCAGTTTAATGATTCAGGTACTGAATTTTATGTGATGTAATAGTAAGACTCATAACTATCTTAAGTTACATATAATGGGGCAAGTATAGAAGTAAACTCTCATTAACTCTCTGTATGTAGGAAGAAATGGCAAAATGGGCTAACATTTCTCACTACTTTATTGGAAAGCTGAATGGATAAGTATTTCTAATTTTGTAAATTGTAATTCTTGCATTAAGGAAAAATTGTCATTTTAACCCAAAGGTCTTCATGCCATGTGGTAACTGGGACTAAAGAAAAAGAAAAAAGGCTCTTTTCAAATAGGCAGCCCAAAGGCAAAGGGCAGTACTGGTTTCAGAATGCCTCTAAGCTTCAGAGTTTTTTCCAACACAGATAAGCGCTAAAGTGTTAGTTAAACAGAGGTTAGTAAAAGGCCTTGAAAATCAAGAATGCATTTCTAGATAAGAAATTTGGAAGTAAAATTGTCCTAAATGATTATTGCAAAGTGAGAAAAGGAGAATTATGGCTACCAAAATGTTTAATTGCCATTCCAGTTTCTCTGTAGTTTTTTGTAACAATTTCCAGCAGGCCCACAGAGAAGGACAGATGACCCCTACAAGTTTGTCAAGATGTAACATTGGCCCTTAATTAGTTCCAGGTAAGAGTATGCTTAAAAACTATTTCTGTGTGGACCACCTTGTTCCTTTTAATTGGAGTAAAGTGGCCTCCTGTAAGACTCATTGATCTGAAATCTGTGGTTCGAAGCCAGCCCGGGCAGAGAAAGGTCCCTGTGGGAGACTTCCTGTCCAGCTGACCAGCAGAAGTGCTGGAAATAGTCATGAGTTGCTTTGAGGCTCAAAATGGTAGGTGCTAGTCTTGAGCTGGAGCGCTGAGGGACAGCACTCAGGCCCTGAGCCCAAGTCCAGTGATGGACCAAGAGAAATGCCAAAGGTGCATTTATACCAGCATGGAAAAGTTACTCCTGGGACAGAGTGATTGTGCATCCAGAGGCAGTAAGCCACTGCTTGGATGGCAGAGAGTGTATCAGATCCTAGAGTCACTGCTGTGGCCTTTCAAAAGTTAATCAGAGCCGGGAGGCCCTAGAAGAATAGTTCGTAAGCATGCCTTTTATTGCCCATTTTTTTTGCCTACTTTGTAACTGGACACGGACTTGCCAGTCATCTGTGGTAGTGGGTAGTAAAGCTAAGATTGTCAAATGGGGGAATAGTTTAAAATCCCAACCCCCTGCATCTGCTCAAAGCCCTAACTGGCAGTGAAAATTCTGAGTTGGCATATCTGTTCAGGAAAGGAAACTTGTGGACCTGAAATTAATTTAGGCATTGTTAGGTTATCAGAGATCCGTTTCCCCAGCCAGTCAGAAAAAAAGCTTTTACAAACTAGAATGTTAAAAGGCTACACTGCGGTAGCCCCAGCAGTCTGTATATTTAAGTTGAAGTTAAATGTTGAATGTAATTTACAGTTTGGAGTAAAGCTCCTACTGGACATCTGGCCCTGCAGCCCCTTGGTAAAGTAGACTAAGGTTATAGGTCCCTGGTTAGGTAAGGCCAACGCCCCTGAGTCAGCCTGAAGAAGTTACAGAAGATGGATGATCTTCACCCATCAGCCCCCCTTTTAGGACCAAGGGACCAGAGTTGTTTTTGGGAAGATGAGACAGGATAAACTAGGGGCATGGAAAACATAGGTAACAGTGTATAGAAACTGCACTTGTGAAAAATGGTTACAGCCCAAACCTTCTATTTTGGTTAAAAAAACAAAACCCTAGCCTTATTGGAAATATTTGATTTAAACTTATTGCTCTGGCAAAATGACCCAAGGGCCATTAATTGCCTAAAGTTGTCTTGACATTCAGTGATGTGCCAGCCTACAAAAGCTAGTGTGCTTAAGAAGGAATCAGGAAAATACAAGGAAATTTGACTAAAGTTATGCCTTAGGTTAACTTAGGTTAAGCTATCAAGGACAGTCTGACAGTCATCTAAAAGAATCTACATCTTCACCCAGTGTAGCCCTATCTTGGTAAAACAAATGGGACTCATCACAAGCAGCTGATTTCTGCTGTAAAGTACTTTGGATCTGCTGAAACTAAAATTTTTGGGGGACATCCTTGAGTTGACTGGAGTTAACTAGCTCTATTAAGAAAATTGGATATTGTAAGAAATTTTCAAACAGACTGGCCTGCTGCTAAAATCAAAGCATGTATGACAGGCTGGAGAGTCACTTCCAGGCAATACTTGGAGTGGGAGTATTAAAATGTGTCCAGATGAATTAGGGTGTGACCTCAGAAGAAAGGGAGGTAACTGCCATCAGGTGTGCCAGATACCAAGGTAACTGGACAGAGATTAAAACTGTCTGGGAGCATCTTCATGGAGCCCTCCTGAGGGTGGATCTTACAGATGCCACTGGCCAACCTTAGGCACTTGAAGGCACTGGAATCAGGAGAAATACACTCTAAAATAGTAACTCATGATAGTTGGCACTGGTCTGGCTCTTTAGGAGCAGCAGTCCCCATCAGGTTGACCCTTGCCCCACCTTTGTTTTCCCCAACAGCCTGTGGGTAGAGTCACAGTAAATTACCTTGATGTAGTTGAGATAAACCAGATTCTCCAAACCAGGGGAAAAGAAAATGTAGACAGTTTAAAACTCTAGCAGCAAAAAAATCCCCAGACACTGTAAAGAGGAAAGTTAGTATAGTAAGCCTTGGAAAATAAAAAAGGGATTTAAAAAGTCAAGTGTCACAGAATGTTCCAGTAAGTCGCTGCTGGCGTGAGAAAGTAAAAGATGGTGTGAGTAGGGATATGTTACATTTTAAACTGTATAAGGAAAGACTTTAAAAAGAGAACTAGGGAAGCAAAAATATTTCCTTTAGATGAAACGGTTTTTGTATGTTAAAAGTAAGAATGACAATCCCTAGAAAGTTTGAGTATGTAGCAAATGATATCAATATGTCTTAAAATTAAAGTTTATGAGTAAAGTTGGTATATAATCAAATTGGCTGTAATATAAATAGGTAAATAGGGTCAGAATTGGGGGTTCGATGTGAAACTTCTGTACCTGTATCTGCAGGGTTAAGGGACTTGTGTAATGCCATCTAACTGTTAACCAGAAAGATCTCATAGTGACCTTCCTGCAGGGGCAAATAGGCCAAGTAAAACTTATAATAATCAGACAACAGTATGCTGCCCTTAACGAGGTTCAGGATTCTGATTTCTAGGATTAGAAATGGTTAAAGAAGAGAAGTGGGGAATGTGAAGGAAAAGAAAATTATTTTCTTAAACTAAGTGTAAGAGTTGGTGACTCCACCGAAACTTCCCACACCCAGAGAATGTGCTAATTATTCCAAGAAATGTACTGGTCTTGCGGAACGCTGGCTTGTAACAGGAACAGCTGCAGGCTAAAGAAAGGGTTGTGACCACCGGACCCCACGCGGAATGTACCTAACTTCCCGAGAAGTGTAATTATTACCTTAATTCCTGAAAAAGTGGAAAAACAACGACAGAATGTGTCATGGCCGGACATCTGCTTCCCGCCTTGTTTTAAACTTGTTCCATCGTATATAAACCCTGAGTTTTCTTTACTCGGAGCTCTCAGTTCCTGCGAGTTCTGTGAGCCCCAGCATGCTGGTTCTGCAATAAACCCTTTGCTTTTGCATGAGAATGTCTCTTGGTGTCCTCCATTCTGCAGATGCGCTTCTTGACCCTTTCAGTACAGAATAGTCATCTAAGTTACATTCTAAGCAGCCTAATGCTCACTTCTCCCCTCCCCTTATAAAAAACTTCTCTTTCCTACTCTTACATGTTTTTGGGGGGTGGGTAGACTAGTGGGTGGCAGTGATATTTGAGGACCAGTAGAAAATGCAGACTTGCAAGGCTAACCACAGATGGCTAAATTGTGCCTTTTTAGGAGTGTTATTAAAATAACATATCTATTTTCCTCAATAGTAGGATGTCTTAGTATTTAGGCTTATACTTATTGCTGAAATAGAAAAAAGGAGGAGGAGGACAGGGGGTGGGAGCAGGGAGAGCGGAAGAACCAAGGAAATACTTAGAATGTTTTTGCAGGGTCGTAATGATTGTATTGCTCCTACGTGTTTAATTTGGACAGTGAGATGAAATGCAAGAAAGTTTGTTGCACCATATGCCTGCCAGTTATAATTTTCCTCTAAAGGAAGACTTTTCCAAATCTTATTGTGGTGGAACTGGCTCTCCACTTACTTGAGCAACCTTACCTACCTGCGTAACCTTACCTGCCTGAGTTGTTGCTGGAAACTCAAACAAGGAACGAGGACACCAATGTGTTTCTGGAAGCAATGTTTATTCACATATCTGTACAAACTGTAGGAATCTTTTACAAAACAACTGGGCCCTAAGAACAAAGAAGACATTTGCCTTAAATACAGAAGTGAGAAGCAAAAGCCTGACCATACATGGGAATACATATTTAAATGACAACATGCCTTCTCTGTCACTTTTCTCATTTTAACTTTCCAACTTTGCCCCAGTGCCTGTTTCTCTGCTTATCCACAACCCCACATGTTTGTTTGTTTTGGGGAAATGATTGTCACTTGGGTTGCAGTAGCTCATGGACATTAGTGTGGGGTGTGCCAAAAACTTGAGAGGATCCCTTAATTCTCTAACCCTACAAACTGAGGCACAATCATGGGGTGTCCAGGTAGGGCTTTTTTTCCCTCTTTTTCACTGGCTTTACAACTGCAGTCTTCCACATTCATGTTTATGCTAGGGACTTTATGTAATCTTTCCTGTGGCCCTACAGATAGTTATTAAGGGCTCTTAGTGTATAAGACACACACAGGGAAAATAGTTCAGTTCACACACTCACCACTGACCACAATTCTTTGGTGGACACCAGTTCAATTTTGATGTCATTTACCCACATACACACTCACAGCTTACAAGGGAAAGGACTCAGTTATACAATTCTGTCCTGAGTTCCACTGACAGTTACAGGTCGTGACCTGTCCTTCCAAAGAGCCAGTCATAAATGGAGGGTTTCTGTAATTCCTTCAGTGAGTTAGAGGAATTTACTAGAGTCACTCACAGAGATCAGCAAAGTAATTTCCTTGTTATTGCCATTCTTCACAGTGAAGATTTAGAAGGATATGGATGAAGAGACACATAGGTGAGGTTTGGAAGGGTCCTAAACATAGGAACTTTTATCCCCAGGTAATGGGGTACACTATTCTCTTGACACATGGGTGGGGTTGTTCATTAATTGGGAAGCTCGGGATCCCAGTCCTTTTGGCTTTGTGAGGAGATTTTATTGCTCAAGCATGATGGATTAAATCATGGTTCTTGATGATGAACCTTCAGCTCCCTTAGATCCCCAGAGCCTGGGGCAGGACAGAAAGTTCCAAGCCACTGGTCACTTGGTTTGCTCCCCAAATAAGCAGTCACTTGTCACCATGGAGATGAGGAAACACCCAATATGTCACAAACCAAACATCACCTATATTGCATGTAAAATTTATTTTCTTAAGCATAAAAAGTACAAATAGATAATCATCAAATGCCTAGGGTCTACGAAATACTCAAATGAGACTAGAATCTCATGCCTTACCTATTATTAACAATCAGAATGCAAGTGTAAGATTGACCAGAACAACTGCAGTGATGGTTAAAATGGGTGCTTTTGTAGCAGCATCAAAACTGAATATCACAAACATAGTAAAGGCAAGGGA
This sequence comes from Perognathus longimembris pacificus, assembly GCF_023159225.1. NCBI lineage: Eukaryota > Metazoa > Chordata > Mammalia > Rodentia > Heteromyidae > Perognathus > Perognathus longimembris. Next base: position 44,955,709 of record NC_063172.1, on the reverse strand, counting down.
TAATGTCTTTCTTACCCCTTCTTTGGTAAAGTTTTCTTTATATTCTTTCCTGATAGAGACTCAATTCCTTGCTATAGCTGGCCTTCACCTATTTTTTGTTTGGTTTGTTTTTTCTCTTCTGGAGGGAGAGGCTATCTGTCTCAGCCAAGGCCCTTTGCTTAGGTATGGCCAGTCATGGCCTCATTGTAGACCTAAAGACTGGGACAAGTCTTGCAGACAGCAGAGCATACCTGAGAAAGGACTGAAGCCATCCGTGCTGATGGCCTCTGTGCTAGTGCCTTGGGCAGCTGCTTCTACACCTGCTTGGACTCTGCTTGGTTTTCAAACACTTCTGTCCATTCTCTATTTTCAGATATTCACTCAGCAAACTCTTTTTCTATCTATGACATCCAGACAGAATTTTTGTTGTTTGTAGCTCCTATCCTGTCTAATTCACTCACTTTGACTATTATGTGGGTTTGCTTAGTTACCCATCAAAAGCCACCACTATTCAAGCAGCCCAGAGACTATCATAGGCCATATGATTCACTATTAATTTAAATGTCATATTCATACTTGTACCACACAGCAAACGTAATTATTTCCGTTTCTGAATTTAATAAGCAGATAGCAAAAAAGAAGGAATTCTGTTTTCATTGAGCATTAAAATACAAGTAAGCCTGTTTATCCAGTTTCAGCTGAATACCAAGGGTTTATTTGTATTTTCTACATATTCATTCAACAATAGGAACTTTGGAAATTCATGGGGAGGGGAAAATAAAGCCTCAGGGTGACAAAATGTTGAATAAAGTATTATAACCCAGAACACGTAAATCTTTAACAGTCATTATGAGAATAATTTACGTTTCTCATGCAGACTTTTTTTCTTCATCGCCATTTGGCATTCTGTACCTATGCTTGCACATTTAAATAACAATTTTTAAATCAACATGAATATGGTCAGGCTTTTTTCCCATGAGGCTTTCAACTTGATGAGATTTGTGAAAGAAACTATTAAGTCTTGTCAATGTCCCCAAGTCAAGTATGCACTGGTGGCTCATGCCTAAAATCCTCACTGCTCAACTGTGGCTTATTCACCAGTGATTCCCTTACCTCTGTGCCCAAGATGCTCCCTGGAGTGAATAATGTCCTTTCTAGATGGTGGGAAGAAGCTTCATGGCTACCAGCAGACATACTCCACTTCTTGCAAAGCCCATGTGACTCACCATTAGTTCGAGCATTGAGCTAGATGGTTTGTAGGAGCAAAAGAGCCACCCTTCTATTACTATTTCAGCTTTTATGCATGGCGTCATTAGGATTTAACAAGGCTTTCTCATTGTTTTAACTAGTGGGTTTTCACTCATTAAAACATGATGCCAGGGGCATCACTGGCACCATTTTCCAATGAACTAACTGCCAGGTTACTGTGATGGAATTGATTCAGGATGGCAGTTGGTCAGGAACTGAAAACAATTTGAGTGAAGCCTTTTACATACTACTCCATGACTACCTGGGGACTCATTTCACCTTTTGTATTTGAACCACATCTCCAGTACAGCTTTTTACTGGTTATTTTGGAGATAGAGTCTCATGGTCTTTTCTATCCAGGATAACTAAGAACTGAGATCTTCTAGATCTCAGTCTTCTAAGCAGCTAGGATTACAGACAGGATTATAGGAGCTTGGAATTCAACTCTTTCCATATCAAATATGCAGCAGACCCTGTTAAGATATGATAGATTATATTTCAACGTTGCCTTATCAGGTATATTCTGTGCCAAATTTTCCTAGTCAGATAGTTATGCTTTGTAGATCAGAGACTGAGTCATCCTCCACATGTTCAGTGGGTACCCAGAGACTCAGTCATATTCTGAGTCTGAATTATTGATTATAGGCTTCATGTGGAGTTTCTGGGGCCCTTCTCTCAGCTAGCAGCTGGCATCAGTGATGCAGGATTTACAGTGTCTCTGGCTAAAGAGGATCAACATGAGTCATTAGTGCCTCAATCCCTATTTTGCTCATTGTTCAAGGGCTCAGGAATCCTAGTTTGCATGGAGATTCTATTACCTGGAGTACTGGCTTTAAGGAATATGGCCCCTCAGCCCAGGCACCCCCCTGCCCCGTTCTCTTGCAGGGGTGCTGGACCTGGCAGGTCCTCCTGTAACTGAAGTTCTCTATCTTCTCACTCTGGTGAGTGGCCGGCCCGGGTGCCCCAGTGGGCACAATGAGAGAACCACTGAAATCTTCCATATCTCTGCTGGGAATTGGTTCTTCGGGCAACCTCTGCAGTATTCTGAAGTTACAGAATGAAATCAATCTCTGGCTAGCCCCACAGTGGTCATCCTGGTGGCGCCTCTTGACAGTGAGGAAGGGCACAAGGCCAACTACATTCCTCGACGTCTTCTGCTTTCTTCCCTGGTACTCAGGATTGAACTCAGGACTTTGCACTGGCTAGGCAAGTGTTCCACCACTTGAGCCATGCACAGTCCTTTTGTTTTAAGTTTGTTTTTCAGGTAGAGTCTCATGCTAACTTTGCCAAGGCCAAACTTGAACTGTGATTTGCCTACACCTACCTTCCAAGTAGCCAGGATTACAGAGATGTACCACCATGCCTGACCTCTTGATGATGTCTCATACTTCCAAAAGATGTCCTTCCCTGGTGTTCCCTTTTTAAAAAGGTCCATTGCTTCCTATTTCCTGGGTTTCTACTTTAGCTCCTCCTGAATAAGGCAACCAGCCTGGACACACACATCTTCTCTTATAAGATCTTATTCCCTTATAAGATCATATTCTCTTATAAGATCTTGGAGTGAATGTTAAATATCATGCCAGAAATAATCTCCAGTGCCTGTGTTCATTGTGATCCCTTAGATTAGATTCCTATATTATACATTTTACATTAAATTAACTTTTAAAATTTTTTAATTAAAATTAGTAAGATGTTTCCATTAAACTAACTGTTAAAAATATTTTAAATAATTTTATTATAAAGGTGATGTACAGAGAAGTTATAGTTACATAAGTCAGGTACAGGTAGAGAGTATATTTCTTTGTGGACAATGTCACCCCATCCCTTGCTCTCTCCCAGTTTTCTCCTCCCATCCCCACCCACAAGTTTGAAGTTCATTTTCAACATAGTGTCTAGGGAGTACCATTGCTCTGTTTTACACAGCATTGTTTACATTTATATAAAAGTAGAACCTTTCTATTGCAATACGCCACCCTTCCCCCCACCCCACCTCAACCCCCCATCCTTTACAGTTTATTTATGTACTTTGTGGAACTAGTCCTCTGAGAGAGAAGTCTTGATAAATTTAGTAGTTACTAATCCTTAGTTTCAACTAAGTATCTCTTTTGACTGTTGATTATTTTAGTTTTAATCAAAGTGAGATATATGTTCCCCTCTACACAGTAATGATGATATTTTACAAAGACTACTCAGATAGCACTTTAATTACTAGACACCAACTTCTATTTTAGTAACCACTTATTCTTACGCCACATTTAACAGGTTTCTCTTTCCTATGGTCATAAAGAGGTTAAAAACAGAGACATTCTTTTTAATAAGGCATCCCAAGCAGTCTAAGTACCTATGAATTATAAATGAAACCTTTCCAGTGATTAAAATAAATATAGGAATGTAGTCCTCTCTCTGTGTCATTGCTTCACTAGGCTGCATGAATATCATTCAAGGGAAGGGCCCCGGAGGTCTCTGAGGTCACTTCCTTCTGGGTCATGGATTTCTCTGATGTAATCAACAGGACCTGAGGGCAGTGGCATTCCAGCTGGTCTGGGGAGGAGGCAGCCTCAGCAGATTGCTGATGGTCAGTTAGGAACTTTCGATACCACTCTTCGTAGACTAGTCTTTCCTAGTAATGCCCCCATAATATAGCCCAGTCCATATTTCAGTCTTTCCAGAACCAATCTACAATGTTAAACAGTGGTTCTGTTCCTTTCTTTATTTACCCAGATAAGGCTGTATTTAGAAGTGGTAGATGATGGGCAGAAGGTATAGGATGCCCATATTGCTGCCAGAGAGACTCAGAAGCTATAGCATCTTGAAGTCTGTCCCTCTAAATGAGAGCCAAGTGCCATCTCAGGGGAGAATATTAATATTCTTAGGAATTCTTTTTTAGGTCTCACACTTACAGCAAAGTTCCTACTGATATCAGTAACTGTTGTGAAAGAAATAAGTTGCAGGGAAATTACTCTCAAAGACCAGTAGTATTTGAGCACCACTCTATTCCTAGGTACTTAGGAAGCTGAGATCCAGAGGATCAAAGGTTCAAAGCCAGTGTAGGCAAGAAAGAATTTTCTTCAGAATAGTTAGCATAAAATAGGACTGGAGGCATGGCTCAAGTGATAAGAGTACTGTCCAAGTAAACACAAGGCCTCGAGCTAAAACCCCAGTTCTGCCAAAAATTTAAATGCCCAGTACAAGGTACATGAAGAAAAAGAAAGGGAATCCTGGATAAAGGAGACAGTGATCTTTTTCTCACTCTATTTCTTCCTCCCTCCCCTTCATTTACCTTTTTGTTTCATTAGCTATCTATTGGTTAACATTAATATTAACATCTGTTGCAGAATTATGTTATTAGGTACTATGACCTTCTGCTGTTGGAGCAGGAAATTAAGAGCTGTGGATATTGTGTGTCATCAGTTTTTGAATGGCCATTTTGCAGGTGTGGTCACGGTTTTCAGGGAGCAGTTAGTGTCATTGTGAAAACAACTACTGCTTCAGCAAGCTGGAAGTGGTTTCTGAGCTAAGGAAAAATCATTTTGGCCTTCCAGAGAACTTATTTCTATCACAACATGTCGCTGAAATTGAATTCCTAATCCTTTATAATGTTTCAGTCCAAATTTGGAATGTATTTAGAGTTTTGTTGATAGTTTATTTAGATGATGAAATCACAATTTTCTCTCATCAATGTGTTTAAGAAAAGAGTGGTAGAGGAAAGCTTGTGTTTGGAGCATCTTGGTATTAAACCGACTTGTGCTTATTACCATTGTAAGCAGCTTCGTAGTCATAGGTTCTGGAGATGATAGAAAATGACCTCCAAAGAGGTGAAAAGAACAGGTGGCTTCATTTCTAAAGAATTTCAAACTCTTTACTGAAAATTGCCAAGTCTGGGAAAATTATTCCTAAACATTAAATTGATGCCATCCATGATCAGAACATGCAACCATATGTATGTACAAAGTCACCGTAGTTCTCAATGGACTAAAGTCTTGAAGGCCTTTTTTTTTTTCAAATACTAGAGGAGAAAAAAGTCACCATAATAAATCATTCTGAATCACATGGATTCCTAAGATGATTATATTGTGTCCATTTCTTTCTATTTAATTTTGCTTTCAAATAGTGCCTACCTGACAAAGTTTGGGGAGTCATAACTAGCAAGGCAAAAACAAAACAAAAGTAGAGTTGCTGTCTCCTAAAGAAAGAATTTGCAAAGTTAGATCTCATGTTTTTAAACCCATTTCCCCTGCATACCTGACTGTATCCCTTGGAGAATTTTCTCTTTCATGAGTCCATGGATCAGAGGTTGAAAGATGATTGGATTTTTGAGCGTTGTGGTTCAACTTTTTCTCATCTAAGTCTCTTAGGCTTCGGGATGATTTGAAATAGTGTTCTCTACTCATTCATAATTTATCAAATCTATTTGGAGCAAGGCATTGTACTCTACTTAAAATAGTGGAGAGGGCAGTAGTACACTGCTTATCTTACATTCATGAGGCCCTGGGTTTGATCCTCAGTACAAAATAGATAAATAAAAATTAAGAAGAAAAGATAGAGGAGAATTCATTTATTCACTCATATAATACTTAATATTGTGCATGCTATATGGCTCTGAACAGGGAGTAAAGTGCAGCATAAAAGAAACACTATGCCTGCCCTCCTAGAGTTCAGTCTACTAAAGGAGGCCTTGATGAATTTTTTGATCACTCAAAAAATGTAGAATTACCAATGTCATAAGTGATATCACATGTATATTTGAGGACAAATCTTACAGGGGCAAAGCCCAGAGGACAGGAAGAGTTCAGGGCAAGATGAATCTGGAGAGGGAGATAGATGCTATCCACAAAGGACCTTGTAGAAGTTTTACCCTAAGAAGGATGGGAAGTCATTGATGAGTTTTATGCTGGAAAGGCAAGTGAAACACCTATGGTTTGTGATGATTTCCCTGGTCCCATTTCACTGGAGGGGTAGGTAGCAGTTGGGATACTGTTGCATTTAGGTGAAAGAGGACAGTAGCTTGTGTATACATCAGTGAAGAGAAGAACGAGTTCTAGAGCCCTGCAAAAAGAAACAAAAAGTTGGTGTTCATTGAATGTGTGAAGGGAACAACATCAACCTGACACCCTGCAACCCTCGTCGTCTCCCTTGCTGAGTAAAATGAATACTGGAACCATTCACTGAGATAGAAAGTTGGGATCAAGAAGACTTGGAGAACAAGCTGAGTTTGAAGTGCAGAATAGATTCATAAAGTTGACTTTTGTTACATAGTCTAAAGAATGAATGGACCTTAGCAAGATGTTTGGAGGCATATCTTCACAGGTTTCTCACATTGCATAATAAATTCCCCAATTATGGCTTTCAACATTTATATGGGTCTTCCATATTGAATCAGTTGGGGGTGGGGATGGCTCCTCTCTGCTTTTGTTGGTGTCAGCTGGGGTGTCTGAAAGATAGATGGGAATCAAGGGAAAGCTTGCTTGCTTAGGCATGGCTGGTGGCTACTGGTGGTTGGAGGAACGAGAGCTGGGGCTAGGGTGGGAACACTGCTGTGGGGCTTTTCTGTGGGCTTCTTGGCATTTCAGAGCACGGTGACTGTGATCCAAGGTGATCATGCAGAAGTAGCATGAGAGCCAAGCAGAGATTGTGCACCGCTTGGGACCTAGCCTTGGAAGTCCCTGCCTCATACCACCTCCACTTCATGATGCTGTCAGAGTGAATCACGGCTGGTTATGTTTAAGGGGAGAGAAATTGGAATCTACCTTTAGTTGGGAGGAACCCTGAAGAATTGGAGAATGTATTTTAAAACACCTCAAGGCATAAGACTTGAAGAGAAAAACAATGAGCATCCTAACTGGAAGGCATAGGTTGAAATACAAAAATGAAAAATGGATTCAATAGAAGAGGAAAGGTGGTGTTCACTGCCCTGTAGGACCACAAATAGTAGTTAAAAGGAAGTTTGGGACCAAATTATGGGGAAGCCCAAATTTTCCAAAGTCCATTGTTTTGAACCTTTGAAATAAATTATCAGGGAAGAAGATAAGGTTTATGAAATAAAAGTCTAAAGGAGAGGTAGCACTTCAGTGACTAGTGTATGTGAGAAATAATTCTGGTTGATTAAGTGACTCATGAAAATTGGTTGGTACTAGTCTATATATTTTTGGTTATATGTCTTCAAATTTCATTGCCATATTCAGATTTCTTTAGTTGGTTTTTATGGTTTACTTTATGCCTCTCATCTCACTATCAGTGTGTTAGAAAGAGCATATAGCTGGTTAAATAGTGTCCTTCACAAATTCATGTGTGCCTGGAACCAGTTGAAAAACCAATCATGTATGGATGGTTCCTTCAGGAAGTATTTCTCCTTTACCTTTTAGTGAGTAAACTAGGAATCTCCATCTTCCCCTTCCTGGCTTTGACTTCAGATTGCTCCCACCTCACTATTGGGCTACCTCGAACCAAGTACAATATCAAGAGGAATCCAATTTGTCCTCCTCAAATTCATGGTGGCCTGAAACCTGAGAAAGTCAGTTTATATGAAAATCAGCTTTTGTAGATTATAACTAGGTAAGGATCTAAAGATGAAATCTTCCTGGCTCTAGGGTGGGTCCTAAATCCAGTGACTAATATCACTGTAAGATGTGCTGTAGAGACAGAAAAGGAAACCATATTAAAACCAGAGACTGGCCAGGCATCATTGGTTCACACATGTAATCCTAGCTATTTAGGCTGAGAGATAAAGATCATTGTTAGAAGCTAGTCCAAGTCTGTGAGACTCTTATCCCCAATTAACCACCAAAAAGCCAGAAGTACAGCTGTGGCTCAAGTGATAGATCACTAGCTTTGAGCAAAAAAGCTCAGTGACAACACTCAGACCCTGAGTTTAAGCCCCAGGACTGGCAAGAGAGAAAGAGGAGGGGGAGGAGGGGGAAAGAAAAAAAGAAAGGAAAGGAAAGGGAAAGAAAAGACAAGAGACTGGAGTTAGAATCAATAAACCAAACAATGTCAAGAGCCAGCTGAAGGAAGGAAGGAAGGAAGAATTTTCACTACTGACACTTTGATTTTGTGCTTCTAGAGGCCTCTAGAAGTTGAGAGACTAAAAATTTATGCGACCCAGTTTGTGGTAATATGTAACAGTAGCCCTGGAAGTTAGAACCATATGGAAAAATATGAGGAATGGCTTACCAAATACCAAACCAAAAGAAGTTTTGATTTCTAGATAGTTGTGTATCATCTTTATCAATTATGTCTTCAGGAAATTGAGAAATTGGCCTATTTCTTTTCTTCATATTCAACTATGACAGGAAGTTTAAGAAGAATAAATGTGTTACCCATGTATCTAACAGGGTTCCCTCAATTCACAGAGTGCTAACTTCTACGTGCCAAAGGAGAAATCCTAATTCCTTGTTTCTATTGTGGTAACTGGAGAGAAAGCAAGCTTGCCTAGGGCAACAGGGGAGTTTCAATGAAGTAAAAGAGACAGAAGATGTATCCCAGTGGTGAGTGAAGTGTGTCAAAAACAGATTGTGCACGTAATTACTTTCTCAGACCTTCTTGACATTATCAGCAGGACTGGTGTTTTGATGAAAAAACTTAATTAAAACTTAATTTTTTAAGTGAAAAAATATTCAGCATGGTTAAAGGAGGGTTGGAATCAGGACATTGTGTAATTTTAATTGCCTTCAAAAGATGCGCTTCCCAGAGACTAGTATGGTACAAAGAAGAAGCCAAAATCAGTGGTGAGCAGCCATCAAGAAGCCTCTGCACTGGTGAGAGAAGTGAGAACCTGGTGTTTGAGTGACAGGACAGGATCTCAGACCCAATAGGTGAGGTCTATTTGGGACCTGATAGGTAAGGGAGGCAGTAGATCTATTTGGGAATCTACTGGTCAGGCCACTCTTGGAGTGAATGTAGGACAAGTTTGGATTTTTATCCTCCCTCTTTTAAAAATAAAGAAACAGGAACTTGAGCTAGGCCTGGTGGTACATAGGCCTGGCTACATAGCCATAGTTCAAGGCCATCCCTGAGCTAGATAAGGAGAGTCTTTCTCAAACAAAACAAAACCAAAATCACCCAGAGCAGAGGTTTTTCAGTGCTGATCTTTGAATTAATTTCTATTAGAATTATCAAATTCTGATTCATTAAATCTGTTTCAAGACCTATATGTTCGATTTTTAGAAGAAAGATGGAGCCGGGTGCTGGTGGCTCACTCATGTAATCTTAGATACTCAGGAGGCTGAGCTCTGAGTGTCACAGTTCAAAGACAGCCCCAGCAGGAAAGTTTGTGAGATTCTTATCTCCATTTAATTGAAATGCTTAAGTTCAGATCCCCTGAAAGACCTCCAGAGACCAAGACCAATGCAAGCAGCAAAAAGGGCATTTATTTCAATGTAGCTCAGGTCCTCCGTGCACTCAGCACGCTGGTGACGCAAGAGGCCGTGAGCCTCGGGCTCCCATCTGTTTTATACCTTCTTTGGGGAAGGCAGGGACTTAGCATACATCATAGCATCTTCCAAAAAATCAACACATACTGCAGGAAAATTAAAAAATAATCCTAAAGCATGTTTGGTGCATTTGGTGGCGGGAAGGAATCTGGAAAGGGTCATTGGTCAGATCAAGGGACTGATGCACTTAAAATTGATTGGTTAAGCCATAGGGGTGTAGCAAGGGAGGATGTGTGAACAGCTGCAGGGTTTTGATTAGATATTGGAAATTGTACTCACAATTGGATACTGGAAATCCCTCTCACAAATACTGGAAATCACACTCACAATTAGATACTGAAAATTCCACTCATAACTCACAGTTGGATATGATCTTTACTGGGAATCAAGGGGTGGGGGGAGTAGGACTTACGGTCACTCTGGCTCTACATAATCACCAGAAAACTGGACAGTGAGCTGTAGCTCAAAGTGGTAGAGGTCTAGTCTTGAGCAAAAAAGATCAGGGATAGTACCTAGACCCCATGACCAACAAAAGAATAAATAAAAGTGGCCACTCAGTACATTTTTTGTACTCATCTCAACAAAAAGATCTAGATTAGAATGTAAAAATGCAAAAAAAAAAGTGTTCATCTGATTCTGGGGATCAAGTGTAGGAAATTTGCAATGAAAGAAGCATGGTCTTGAAAACAAATATGGACCGTGCTCTTTCCTTCACTATTGATGTGAGTTGGTGGCTTAGCTTCATCCAGCAAATGGGAACCTATGCTAGCCTAATGGGCTTTGTGATAACCAAAGATAGCCTAGGTAAAGTGACTGAGACACTGTGAAGAATTGTGAAAAATAGGAAACTGTTGAAGAATTGAATCACACTATTGGCTAAATGGAAGGGAAAAGATAAGACAACTTCCATTATATTTAAGGAGAAGCTATGTGAGAAAGCTCGCAGACTACTTTTTTGTGACCTTTAGAGGTCAAACCCAAGTCCAGCAGGTAGAAGTCATGGGGAGATAAATTTGAAAGCAACATGAAGTGGAACTTCCTAACGAATGGCCCAGGGATGATATTGGCTTGCTTCAGAGGGTAGTACGTTCTGAATCACTGGAGCAATTATAGCAGCTGCCATATTTTGAAGATGTACTGGGCTCTGGAGCAGGTATGCAATGAGACCAGTGGGATTAGCTCTGTAATGGGGTTTGTGGCTTACTGTGGAGCAATGGATAACATGCAGCTGTTTTGTAAGCAGCCAACTCTTGTTTGAAGGAAGTTTTATGCAGAGTGTATATGCAAATATGGCTAAGCACAAGGGTAGTTGTCTGTCATTCTGTGCAAGAGACAAAGTCTTTCAGAAACGATTGGGAGCATAATGAGACTTCTCAAAAGACTGGGGAGTGCCACTAATGGGTCACTTAGGGTAGGATCTGGAGCTTCAAAGGTTCTGTGATAAGCAAGACAGTCCCACACAGCAAGAAGACATACCACTTCAAATGCTAGTAGCTTTCTGTTGAGAAACCCTGTACCTCATTGAAGCCCCTGAAATCTCCTTGAAGTAACCTTTGAGGGTTCTTTCTGGAACAAACCAGAAAGGCTGAATTATAGGGCTGGTCAGCCTTGCTTTCTCTGTTGACCAGATTTAAGGCTTACTTCCAAGAAGGTAGGCTTGGTGAGTCTCACAAAGACAGGAGAATGCAGAGAGTGGTGGGAAATGAAGGCAAGGCACTTCGTACCTTTTCACCAGCGACCACAGTGGGATAAATGCCAGCTGACTTTGTGCAACCTGGATGACTGTCTTCCCAGCTGCACCTCTTGTCATCAGTAAAACCTTTGGGGCCCATTCCATCAGGATAAGAGCACCGTGTTCGTATTCACAGAGTTTGGTCTCCTCACATGCTGCTGTCTAGGCCTCAGGGTACCAGGTGTCTCACTTGGACCTTGGTATTAGGTTCTAACCAAGTGACACCAAAGCAATTTGTAATTAATTTGCTATTAGACTTATTTAACTACAGTTTCCCAAGCTAAGTATTCCTTTGTCTCCTCTTTAAAAACCCTCCCGAAGATGTTGCCTTGTTCCTCCGATTCCTCATCTCTTGCCCTCAGTGTTTACCAATGAGGCTGGTCCTCACAAGGGAACCTTGATGAGTTAGAATGGCGTGACCGTGTCCCCAGGCTGGACACTAAGAAAAACACTTCTCAGCAGAGCACTGCAAGCCTGGGGCCATGCTATGCACTCACATGGCAATGAGCAGTAATGAAATCCCATGGCACTCACTCTGGCCCTTTTCTGATGGTGTCCAACCTCATGGGGTTCACCCTGCTGGCTTCATGGCTGGCTTTTTTTGAAGCCAGTGAAATAGGAAGAGGAGTGTATTCTTCCCCCTAGAGTTCAGTGCCCCTATCATCCACACAGTTATGTTTGTTTGCTGTCACTTTGAGTCATACCCCTAGCTTTCTGGAAGCAGGATATTTGTCTCTTTGCCACTCAGATCTCCTAGCAATAGCAAATCCAGCCTGTGACATTGTCTCAGCAGCAGGCTTTCCTGTTTCCCAGCTTGGTTGAGCTCTGCAGAGCAAAAGAATGGCCAAGGCACACAGCAGCTCATTTTTGTCTCACAATTCTCTACAACCCTAAGGGCTTGTCACCTGGTATCAAATGCTTGCCAGAAGTAGGGCGAGGGGTGGGGGTTCAGCTCATTCACCCTCCCTTCCAGGATATGCCTTCCTAAACGAACTACCCACAGTGCAGATTAATGATATTCTATGCAGTCATTCAATGCAGTTGTATATTTTAGGGAGAAATGACCCATCCCTATAGTAGTCAGCCAGGCTCACTACCTGATGGAGATGTTCAGTCATATTAATTTAGTCATTGGGATTCCTTAAATATATGATGGGTTTTCTACTTCTCACATAGAATTCACTACAAGCTGTTCTTGGAGTTAAGCAGAAAACTCTGACCCACTTTAGGCCCCGTGGTGGTAAGTGACCAGCCATTGGCATTTGAATATCAGCAAGTTGAGAGAACACAGCTACAGAAGCAGCTGGGGCCATGTTACCTCTATTCTCAGATTTCAGGATGGTTTTCTGAGGTAGTTGTTGCCTAGCTGGGTGCCTCCTCTCTGTGTCAGTGAGAACAGAACTACAGCAGTTAGGTACAAACAAATTCATCTCAGAATCACCTGGGGCCCTTAAAATGTCTACATTCAGGCCTTTCTCCTACACATTCTGATATAATTCATCACTGGTGTAGCCTGGACATCTGGGATCCCCCTACACTTCCTACCCACATCCGCCCCCCCCCCCGCTCCTGTGTAATTCCCATGATCAACTGCAAACCAGAGTCAAGAGGGACTGTCCAACAAGGAGAGTCCTGCAAATAATGATGACCATAGAGAATTAGATGCAGAGGTATGATCTGGGATTGCCTTTTTCCCACTTGAGATCTACAGTGGTATAGCAGGAGTTTCAGGGAAGGGGGATATTTACTGTGAGGCTGATGAGTGGACAGAACAGGATGTGATTCTTAATGGCAGTTAATGGACAGATTGACAGCTCTCCAGAAAATTAGATATGACCTTCAATTCCAACAGGGAAAGGTCATATACAGAACGTGGACAAAAAGCCCTCAGCATGGACCATGTCCACAGGCTGGAGTTTAAAACGAAAAAAGGCTACATGGGAGTCAGATGTAGCTTAAATGGTAGCAGCTTTGAGCAAAAATAAGCCAAGTGAGCATAAGGCCCTGAATTCAAGCCCCAGTAAACACACACACACACACACACACACACACACACACACACACACAAAATAGACAAATAAATAAGTAACACAGGCAGAAAAAATTGACAAGCAGTCTGCTGTCCGCTCATGTTTGGGATGCCCTTCTCCGGGACTGTGAGGCTGAATCCAGACCTTGTCTTCTGGTCAGCTTCTCCAGATTGAAGGCTCAGCCTGCAGGAAAACAGACTGGAGTTGTAATGTCACTAACACTGAGACAGGCGAAACGAAGACCAGCAGACTAGGAAGCAAGAGAGGCCTTGGATGGGAAAGCTCGCTCTTCATGTGTGGTAATAATCAGAGAAATTCTCATTAGGACAGACCAGAAAGATGACGACGTTCCTTTCTCATCTTATAAAAGTATCTTGACCTCCCAAACCTGATGGATAACACCTGTCAGCTCTCCTCTAGGAAGTGTTGAATTAGAGAACATCTCCAAGGGACTCTCTGGAGTCCTTAGAGAAGAATACCCCGTGAACACTCTGCACTGGCAGCAGAGAACATGCAAATTAAGCAGGTAATGCATTGTATCAGAAGGATTCAAACCAGGAACAAATGGTCTCATGTGAGAAGATGGGACATCAGAACAGTGAAGACAGGTGTAGCTGAAAATGTACAGTTCTCTGAGTTCAGAGAGTTCAGAGAATCTTTGGGTTTCCAGTAATCTGTGTTTGACTTGACTTGAAACTAGGGAAGGTCTCTTCTGTTGAAAAAGTAAAAGTTGTTTCTAAAGACTGGGCATAAGGTCAGGTGCTGGCAGCTCACACCTGTAATCCTAGCTACTCGGGAGGCTGAGATTTAACTTTCAAAGGCTGTTTGGTCAGAAAAGCTCCTGAGAGTCTCTTATCTCCAATTAACCACTCAAAAACTGGAAGTAATGCTGTGGCTCAAAGTGATAGTTATGCTCAAACACCGGACCCCTACAAGGACCACCAGAGACCCACACCAATGCAAAAGCAAAAGGAGTCTTTATTGCAAGCTCGAGCTTGGTCCTCAGAGCACTCTGCACTGGTGATGCTAAGAGGCCCTGAGCCTAGGGCTTCCAGCTGTTTTATATATTCTTTGGGGAAGGCAGGGACTTAGCATACATCATAGCATCTTTTAACAAATCAACGTACACTGTGGGAAAATTATAAAATAATTCTAAAGCATGTTTGGCACATTTGGTGGCGGGAAGGAATCTGGAAAGGGTCATTGGTCTGATCAAGGGACCAATGCATTTTAAATGGATTGGTTAATCCAAAAGGGTGTAGCAAGGGGGATACCTGCACAGCTGCAGGGTTTTAGATACTGGAAACCACACCTGGGTGGGGGAGTTCTGGTAACTCTAAAACTTGTTTTTCTTCTCTGCGGGTCACTCTTATGGGTGTTTATGGTTTTTCTGAGAACTATCTGCCCCAGGGCGTTTTATGGTCTTTACTGGAAAGGGAGAGGTGGGGGGTAGGGCTTACAGTAAGGTCAGCCAGGTACAGAATGAGTCTTAGTACAATATGGAGTTTCCTAGGTCCTTAGCTGCAAAGCGGTTTACAGAAGCAAAATTAGCAAAATTAGCAAAATGGTGGTTACAATTCTTAGTTTTCAATAGAGCACTAGTAAAAGAGCTCAGGGACAGCATCAAGGCCCTGAGTTCAAGCCCCACAACCAACAACAACAATAAAAGGATTGGGCATAATATCTCATGCCTGTCATTCCAGCAATTCTGTGATTGGAAGATGGTAGTCTAAGGCCTGCTGAGCAAAAATTGTGATATTTATCCAAAAATAAATGACCTAAAGCAAAACAGCTGGAGATAGGGTTCAAGCATAGAGTGCTTGCCTAGCAAGTATGAGGCCCTGAGATCAATCCTCAATACTGCCCAAAAGACACACAAAAAAAGTTACTTCTTGTCTCTTGACCTCCATGAGCAGCCAGGTTGGTGTGTGTCAGCAAGAATTCCTTCTGTGCTCTCTAGAGGAGTTCTCAGTTTCCTTTGCCACAATTCTGTGGATGTTTGCTGCTCAGCAAGCATGTTTAGATAACAGGTTTGTTCTCTGGGTTATAAATTGCAAGATATTTTTGGACCCATGTGAGAGGCATTTGAAGGTTTCCTCCAAGCAACGGGGGAACTACTGGAGATTTTTGGACAGGCACAGGACGTTGAACAAAAGTATTTGAGAAAACCACACTTGGCTGCTAAGTGGGGGCTTATAGTGAAGAACCCACCTGCACAGATACAAGACCAACCCAAGCCTTCCATAGTTTTTACTATCTTAAGGGCTGGATCAAGACCAATGATCCACTCCTCGACTGCCATCTGTCCCAAGTTATAGTTGTTTATCCCTACACCTGATACCCTATCACTAGGGTAACGGCTAATCAAGCTAGTGTTTTAAGTTAATTGCTGTAAACATGTACTCCTCTTGCATAAGAGGAGTACTCATAGCAGCCAATGAACTACTGGATGAATTTGTTTGCCAAATTATTTAAGCATCATAATGAGGATCATAAGCCAAGAAACTCAAGATGCGTGGCACCACAGCCTGTGCATAATGTCTACTATAACATCGCACAGAACAAATAGCAAGGTTCAGAGCACACCAGTGTGCTCAAGTGAAAACCCAGCTCTGTCCTGTGTGTGTCTGTGCCCTCAGGCCAGTGAGTGGGTATATCTGATTCTTCCTTCATCTGAACTCAGAGCAGAAACAACAGCACCTACTTCATGGCAAGTGCTTAGATTAGTGCCTTGATCAGGGGCCACCTTACATAAATGTTAGCTACCATTTTTCATGGATTACATAGCTGTCCTTCCTATCCATTCCTATGGAATAGTAGGCCTTCATCCTATTTGACATACAGAGACCGAAGCTGTGAAGTGTTAAGTGCACCATCCTGCGACAGACAGCAGTATCCTGAAATTGTGTCTCAACCACTGATTGGTGAAATAATGGATCATATGTATATATCACAAAATTAAGGAAAAGAAGGGAAGGGACAAGTTGAGGGGGATGAAAATGTTGACAGGAGTGACGCAGATTAAAATGTATTATATACATAAGCTGCTTGGTTAAATGACAAAAAAATCAATATATATGCTACAAAATTAAAAAAAGTGAAGGAAGGGGTGGGTTGAGAGGATTGGGTGAGAATGTTGAAAAGGGTGACATTGATTAAGACAATGCCTTCAAAAACTGCTTTGTCGAGTTAGCAAAGTACTTTGTACAACTATTCAAAGATAATTAAAATATTTTTTAAAAAGAAATGGAAATGAGGAAAGAGAAAAAAAAAGTCCCCAAATAGAGGCTTTCCACCTAGGGAGGTGTGCTGATGTCGGGTGGTTTGTGCAGAACTTTGGGAGTGAGGCATCCCAAGTAGAGAATGATGCAAGACAAAAGCTAGGCAAAAGTTAGGCAAAAAGGATCTCAGAGAACTTGGCTCTTGGCCAATGTATCATAGCTGTAATACTGTCCAGGTGGTGGAACATCAAATCCTTCTTGGTTATTTGATGCCATGATGTTTTCCTCAATCAGGAAACAATCAGTGTGAATCTCTCACAGTGGCAGTTTCTTAATTCTGACCTTGAGCCAGTCTTAGATGAAGCACAGTAGGATCCTTGCAAAGGAAGCATGAATGAGGGTCTCAAAGCAGACACAGCAGTGACACGACACCTAGATTGTCTGACATCACTGCACATGTTCTCGGCACTCCTCATGAGCTCTCTTCAGATGGAGAACACTAAACTCCACTAGTACTGAGTACTGATGTCTTCAAGCAGAATCTGTTCATGACCAGCCTTGCTTGCCTTAAGCTATTTATCTATGTTTGCCCACTAACGTGCTGAATAATGAGTGAGAAAAGCAAAATTGAAGTTCTTTTTTACACTGCATAATGGTGCTTCTATGTTCTTTGTTTTTCTTTCTGTTCTCCAGTTCTATGACAGACCCAGGGGAAAAAGCCAGAGATTCTATCCAGGGTATTTGACTTCAAATCATTTCATCTCTTTTGTTCTCATTGGTTCCACTGTGTTTTTGTAATATACTCAAGGGTGAGCCTAACAGCAAAGCAGAATTCTGATCTGAAATTTGAATGATGTAAATTCTTTGTCAAAATATCGAGAATCAAAACTGTGACTATGATACAGCCCATAATTTGTACTTGTATGCATGTGACATTGTTCATTTACATTGACTAGCATAAAATGCGTAATTAGTGCAGCAGCAGCAAAAAAAAAAAAAAAGCTTGATGGGGGACAAAAAAGAATCAATCTTCTTTTTTTCATACATGAGAATGAATTGTGTACATTTCAATTCTTTATTTGGAAAAAAATGCCTTTGACAGGCATTCAGTGTGACAAAAGTAGACCTTAACCTGCTTTTACTCCCTGCTGGACTGGTAGGAAGCTTTCAATAGAGCAATGGTGCTGAATTACCCCACAAAATGAAATAGGAGAAATTTTATAATTTCTATAGGATAGAGAGAAGAGAGGTTAGAAAATGATGAGTGTGGACATGGGTGGTGTGCAACCTCAAGTGGAAACTGAAGAGACTATTAGAGAGATTGTGGGGAGAGATGACTAGGCATTGATGCCTACTGTCTGTGAATACTAACCTTTGCTATTTCCTAATTTCTATCTGCCTCATCTTCAAAACCTATATAAAGACTGCCATACAACACTAGAGTCTTCTCTCTGGGAAATTAAAGCTCACATGGTTTCCATAAGACAATTAGAATGAGATAATAAAAAACGAATGGTGTTTACCAACATGTCAAACTCAACAGATGAGATTATAAAGAAATCAGGAGGGAAAAAGTGAGGGAGGAGGGTGACTCTCTTCAAAAGAAATATATTCAAAACCTGACCCATGTAACTGTAGCCCCTCTGTACATCACCTTTACAATAAAAATTTTAAAAAAGAGGAAAAAGAAAACTAAATCGGGAGCCCACAGAAATGCCAGGGCAGGTGCTGGACTCTCTAAAATATGTGAGAGGTGATAGTTGGGAAAGGTGGGCAAATATAGTTATAATATTCACTGTGAACATGAAACCATGCAACTTGAGAGGATGGAGTAGGGAGAGTTGAGGGAGAATGATCAAGATGTATTGTGTTCACAAATTGATAGGTTAAATCAAAACCCCTTTGTAAAACTACATAAAGACAGACAGATAGGCAGGCAGGCAGGCAGACAGATAGATACCTTACTAGTAAGACCTAGAAGACTGGAAAACTCCAGGGGAAACCCAGAGCAAAGACCCTGGGTTTTATTAGCAAAAAAATAAAATAAAATTCACGTGTTTGGCTTTGAAATCACCACAGTGTATGGATAGGAAAAGGATGTTTCTGTTCAAGTATCATGTGACACTTGGGTTATTATTAGGCAGGGAGGAATGGCAGGAGCAAGTGGACTATGATGGAGGTGGATAACATAAAAATATTCCAGCTCTTTGCTTGGTTAGTGACCCAAGAAAGCTTTGGGGGGAGAACAAAATGGACAGCAAATTGCTTAACCCTGCCTCTACCAGTCCTCAGCACCCTCTCTCTTGACTGCAGCTTTCCTTAGTTTGTAGCAGTTTGTTTTGTTTTATGCAAAGAGATTTTCTTATGAGAGTGAAGGGGAGAGCCCAAGAGAGAGGCCAGGCCTTCCAGGCATGGGGTTTCAGAACTCCTCTGCAATGGTAAAAAGAAAAGTCTTTGCTTAGCAGGTTGTTTGTCAGGTAAAACTGGCGTAGAATATTTAATCTGAGGCTGTTGGGGAGCAGGAAGACACTGGGAGGTGAGAGGAGGAGGGAAGGGGTCTGGAATGCATGGGTTCAGATCCCCACATCAGGAGTCTTAAGGGAAATATCTTTTTTTTTAAGTTTTTATTATCAAACTGAATTACAGAGAGGTTACAGTTTCATACATTAGGCATTGGATACATTTCTTGTACTGTTTGTTACCTCGTCCCTCATTTCCCCTCCCCCTCCCCCTTTCTAAGGGAAATATCTTGTGGAACCACAAGGCTTTGATTCAGTGATACAGGAACTAGTTTCCATTTCATAATAAAGAAACTAAAACAAAACCTCAGAAGGATGAAGCAAGCAGCTCACAGACATGACAGGGTATGGTCATGTGACTCCAAATCAGTGCTCTTCAGTCAGAAGTGGGAACGCACATGAGTTAGCTCTTGCTCCCTCCTTCTTTCTTCTTCCTTTCTTCCTATTTTCTTCTCTCCTTCTTTCCCTTTCTCCTTTCCTTCCCCTTCAGTTCCCTACTCCTGTTTGTCTATCTTGGAATAGATGTGGATAGCTCTCAACAAGTGGAGATTCAGTAACTAGTATAAGGATAAATGATAACCTTATGACCGTAATTTTATTTCAGACTTTTTTCCTGCAAGCTGAAAAAAATAGTGTGTGATGGTGACTGTTAGCATTAATTTTCCATGTGTAGATTTGAGGGAAAACCTCTTACGCAGACATGACATCTGCAACCATCCTGGCCTGGGGTGAGAACTCACCATAGCTCTACCTCCTCTGATTACAAGACAGTTACTGCTGTGGTTGCTCAGTTAATAACTTCTGCAGTTCCCACAAGGAGCCAGGAGCCCAAACAGGGATAGAAAAGCTCAGAATTCAGGGTGATTGCTTTTGAAATGCTCACTGAATGTAAAACAGGAGTCACACAGTGTACCTACTGTACATGTGCCAGGGGGAGGATGCCCAAGCTGCAGAGTCTTCAGAGAAGAAAGGTCTTACACACAGAGGATGACACCCCAGTAGGTTGGACTTACTTATGCAGAGGAGAACATAAGGGCAGAGGGAGATCAGTGAGCGTGTCTCTCATCCCTGTTCTGCGATAGGGCCAGAACTTTCCTCTTTGCTCTTGATGCAAATGACCATTCCTGAGTTTCCTTTGGAGGCCCCTGTTTTTATTTGTTGTGGCCTGGTGGTTTACTCTGGCAGAATACACTGCATGGATTTTTACAGCTTGCTTTATGTTTGGGCATCTTTCCACTGAAGCAGTATGTTTACAAATGCCAGCTCACCTGTATTTTGAAAATAATGACTGAAAAGAGCAAATGTGCTGGAATGTGCCATGTATTTGAGGAGACCAAGCAGTCAAATGCCAGTGTTGCCCCTTGCAGTCAGGGGTGTTGCTCAGAATCAGTCTTCATTGCTTCAGTTTTCTTTGGTTCACCAGGATGCTATAATCCAAAACCAGGCTTATTCTTGGCTACCATGCTGTTATCATACAAATGAAGCTGTTTCAGGCAAGTGCCGCTATGCTTAATAGAACAATGCACTAATAAAAAGTTGTCATGGACACTGGCAAACCCCTTCAAAGAAACTTCCAGTACTGCAAATTTACTAAAAGAGTGTAGGCAACGTATTCTAAGAGCTCTTGGGGCTAGCCAATAATATCTGAATGTGGTAAAATTTAGCTTCCCTATGCAAATCTTTCCAAATACAGAGACAGCATGTCTCTGTTTTCCTCCTTTTTGAGAGAAAGGTGGGCTGATACACTGCTCTCTCCTGGTTTTTACTGATGGCCCTATGAGTCGCCCTTCTCTGAACTTTTATTACCTTCCTACCTCCCCAACCTCCACAATTTTCTATCTTTTATTCTCTTCCTTACTT
This sequence comes from Perognathus longimembris pacificus, assembly GCF_023159225.1. Taxonomy (NCBI): domain Eukaryota; kingdom Metazoa; phylum Chordata; class Mammalia; order Rodentia; family Heteromyidae; genus Perognathus; species Perognathus longimembris. The sequence goes on along the minus strand of NC_063172.1, from coordinate 44,934,691 downwards.
TGAAAAGCATAGTAAGCTGGATGCTAGTAGCTCAGGCCTATAATCCTAGCTGCTCAGAGACTGACATCTGAGAATCTAGGTTCAAACCCAGCAGAGGCAAGAAAGCCCCTGAGATTCTTATATCCAATAAACCACTAAAAAGCCAGAGCTGTGTTTCCAATGGTAGAACACTAGCTTTGAGTGACAAGGCTATAGGACAGTATCAATTACACACACACACACACACACACACACACACACACGTACTCACCTATAAAATATAATCATCAGAAACCTGAAGAGCTCCTGATTTTTGTTCTGTTTGTGTGCTTCTTTCTCTGTGCATTTGTGTTTCCAGTGAATGCTGAATATAGACTGACAAATTCATATGCCAGAGAGAATAGGGGATTGTGCTGTTTCACATGCTTGTGAACTGCTGGATTCAAGAAGCTCATCCCTGGGGACAATGTCATTCCATGGTGACCCTAGTGAGCCACGTCACCACTGAAGTCCATCCGTGTCAGACAGCTGAAGTAGACTATCAATGGAAGAAGGTTTAAGAAATCTAAGCATGTGATTTGAGGGCATTGAATAATTGGTAGGAGCTAGTCCATCTCACAATTAGGAAGTGTAAGGAAATGCACTTTTCTGTAGACCTATTGATTTTAGCAGGTACAATAAAGCTGGCAGAAAGAAATAACCAGCTTCCTGAATCTCACCATTCTATTTCCTTCCTTGTGGAGTGAACCCAATTTATTGTGAGGATTCTTTTTCTCTTGTTGTCTTTGAGGGCTTTTAACAGGCCTAATTTAATTCTCATTCATTCATTTGTTCATCTTGTCATTTTGTGGATGTTTTTGCCCATATACTGTTTGAACACTGTGTTGGTTTCAATAATTTAACTGATTTCCACTCTTTGCAGCCCAGTTGCATATTTCAAATGAGTAAGCCATTTTTAAATACTAAGTATTTTTAAAGGGAAGGTGCTTACTTATGTCCTTGATTCCTAAATCTCCAGTCCTGCCCATTCTGCTTCAATCCAGATGTTGAGTGATAACTCCTCCTGAGCTAAGATTTGAGTCTGTGGACCTTTGGTCTTGGCTGCCACTCCTCAGAGAGCAAGTTCAGAAGCTAAGTGCAGGTACAAAGCATCCATCTGGGTAGATTAAAAGGTGAAGCACAGTGCCTGCTCCGTGGCTTGACTTGGGTCCCGTTGAGTGAGGTACACAGGCCCCCTCTACCTGTGCTCCTACTGAGAAAGCAACCAGGCAACTTCTGCAGGGTCCCTTTCTGGAAAAGCAAGTGGAATTGAAAACAATCTTATCCTCATTAGGAAGACCAGATTGCACAAATGAAAATTGAAATGCTTTCCTGGATTATGTTCTGTGGTGGGGAAGGAAAACAGTCTCTCAAAACGATTATATATTTAACCTAGATTATTTTTAATTTATAAAAATAAAGCATGACCAAGGCACAAAACTAAAATAGTACAAAAGACAAAAGTAAAATCTTCTTCCTACTCCCTATATCTGAATCTCTTCCTCTTAAGAGTCGAGGGAATGAGGCACTGGCTGGTGCCTGATGCCTGTAATCTGAGCTACTCACCAGGCTAAAATCAGGAGGATCATGATTTGAAGCCAACTGGAGCAAACAATAAGCCTGGCCAGAGGGCGACTAAAGTGGTGAAGCACCAATCTACAAGTGTTAGGTCGTAAATTAAAACCTCATACCATTAAAAAGAAAAAGAGTTGAGCAGTTGAGAGAGCCAGTCATGGAAGCATACTTGTAATAATCCCAGCATTCAAGAGGCTGAGGTTAGCCGGGATTACTATCTTCAAAAAAAATTATGAGAGTTAACTCATGTTTTTTTGTTTTGTTTTGTTTTGTTTTTTTTAACCAGTTCTAGGGCTTGAACTCATGGCTTGAACTGTCCCTGAGCTTTTGTTCTCAAGGCTAGTGCTCTACCACTTTAGCCACACCTTCATTTCTGACTTTTTGGTTAATTGGAAATAAGAATCTCATAAACTTTCCTGCCCAAGCTGGCTTTGAATTGTGATCCTCAGGTCTCTGCCTCCCAAATAGCTAGGATTACAGGCATGAGCCGCTGGTACCTAGCTGAGAGTTAACTTGTAAAAGGTTATTAGTATGTATTTTTTTGCATGCACACAAATTCTATGTGGCTGTAGTGGCTATACTTCTCCAGTTTAAAGAAGACCATTTAAATAAGCTATTGCTGTGTAGCAAATGACCACAAATGTAGGAGCTTAAAACCACACATACTTGTTATCTCTGTGTGGTGAGAAGTCTTGACCATAGCTTACCTGACTGTTCTACATCTGCCTCTCTCCTGAGATTACACTCAGGGCATGGTCCACAACTAGGTCCCATCTGATAACTGGACTGGAGAAGGATCCATGTTCCAGCTCAGTTGTGTGGCTGCAGGCAGGATTCAGTCCCCTTCAGTTGTCAGGGTGAACACTCAGGACCCAGATGGCCATGGGCTAGAGACTCAGTTGTTGCAAACAGGCCTCTCTACCATGGTACCTTGCTTCACCCACATCAGCAGAGCAGATTGTGCTGCTTGGGTGGACATTGCACTCATGTGTGATGTTATCATGAAGGGAGCATGTCACCACCATTATCTAATCTGTTAGTTAAGAACAAGTCATAGCACCCCCTAGACCTAGGAGGAGGGTATTGCATGAAGATCACTGGAGATGCCCCAGTGAACATCTCCTCACTATCTGAGCATTGAAATTGAATGTTAGTTAATATAGGTGTTACTTCTGCCTCACAGGATCCTGAAGAGGAAAGTTTCCTGTATGCCAGGCAATAGCTCTTGATCTTTGTACTTTGTTCTTCCTTATCCTATCCATGATTATTGAAAAAACTCAGGGCATCTCAATGCTAAAATGCCATCCTCATTTCAGAAAACTAATTAACACCCAACATGAAAGAAAAGGCCATTTGTATACTGTGGATAAACTAAAAGATTATCACTAGGAGAAGTGGGTCAGAAAGTGCAAAATATAATCACTAATAATATTAAGTAGCTAGGGGTGAGAGAATAATGAGCAATCGAAACAGCCTGCTGTGGATCAATGACTGGTCCCCTTGGAGCACCTGCCTCAATTGACTCACTGTGCCTATATTAACCCATCAGATGCTGCACCATGGGTGGCTGTAGGAGTCGAGAAGATCTCTGGGAAGTAATAAATACCAACTATTAAAGGACAGTTTTAATTACTTCTATGGTGCTAACACTACAAAGTATCTGGGAGCAACCACCTTTCCTAGTAACTAATAAGAAACAACACTCTTGTGTTCTTTCTCAATTCATAATATTGCTAATACACAGAAAGAGAATGTGGCTATTAGGCCTTGCCAGTGTTCAGCTCTAGTAAAAGAACTGGCAGCCCATGTGACCTGTACCTTTTTAGATAAAGATCCCCCCAAATCTTCCAGCCCATTTTATAGGGCTATGAAAGCAAGAAAACAAAGGAAAGGAAGGTATAATTGAACTGCAATGTGAATTTTATAAACCTTTCCTCAAGCTTCTGAGGAACTCCTCTGAAACTTCACAGCATCTACTTGTTGTATCTACAATGACCACATGCACATACCTAGTGAAGAACAGGTTTCACCTGTTGTCTCTGTGTCCATCTCTTGTTTTGAATTGAAAGATCAAAGCAGCCAAGCTCTAGTGGCTCATGCCTGTAATCCTAGCTACTCAGTAGGCTGAGATCTAAGGATCAGTTTCAAATCAACCATGTAGGAAAATTCATAAGAGTCTTAACTCCAATTAACCACCAAAAAGCCAGAAGTGGAGCTATAACTCAAGTGGTAGAGCACTAGCATTGGAAGAAAAAAAAAGCACAGGAACAGCACCCAGGCTCTAAGCCCCAGGACTGACACAAACCAACAATGAAAACACCTTCTCTTTCCCAAATGACTACAGATTTTGTTCCTAGTCAAAGGTGTTGCTGCTGCTGCAGGAGGGCTAGGAGGGTTTTATTGTTTCAAACCAGATTTTTAAACTAGCTTCTGTTTAAATTCTATGGTTGGATACATTTATAAACAGAGACCCAAACATCATGTGACTCAATATTTAAAAGCCAATAAAATAATAAGTATTCTGTCCTCTAACTTTGACAACTGGGCCTTGGATCTAAGAGAGGAGGCCACATACTAGGGCACGAGGAGGGCATACATTTCACTCTCCTTTGCCCTCCTTTCATGCCTCTCTCCTGACTTCCCTGGGCCATATTCATCAGCCCAGCTTGGATGTCAAAAACCACTTAGAGGCCTCTCAAACAACTACGCTCTGGTATGCCTTGGCCTCAGAGCATCGTGTAGTAGTTTACAGACAGATATGTGGCTCAGAAAGCTTCTCTCATGCCCTGGGCAAACAAGGAGGCCCCAGGTTGTGCCCCTAGATCAGGAGGGGAACTACTGTGCAGATCAACAGCCACATGTGTGACATTCCCACAGACTGTGAGGACTTCTAGTGAAGACACCTTGTTAGTCATTCTACATGGATGATGTACTGAAATAATATTTAGGGTGCACTGAGTTCATGAATATGTATTATTAAATACTTTTGACTTGCTTATTCTTTCTGTTTTTGGTGGGAGTAGAGTTTTAGAGTCAGGGCCTTGTACTTGCTAAACGAGTACTTTACCAGTTCAGTTATCCCCGTTTCCCCCCCACCCCCGGCCTTTTTGCTTTAGTTATTTCTTAAATAGGATCTCACCTTTATGTCTGGCTGGCTGGGACTCAAATCCTCCTATTATGCTTTCCACTTAGCTGAGGTAACAGTGTCAGACTCCTACAGTGGGCTTTTATTGGTTGAGATGAGGTCTCATTAACTTTTTCCCAGGTGGGTCCCCAGCTATAATCTTCGAATCTCCACCTCCTGAGTAGCTGGGAATATAGGCATAAGCTGTCTGCGTTTGACTCTTTCATACTTTTTTTTTGGTCAATTGTCTGTCCCTGAGCTCTTTTTGCTTAAGGCTCTACCACTGTGAGCCACAGCACCACTTCTGGTTTTCTGATGGTTTGGGTTAATGGAGATAAGAGTCTCGCAGCCTTTCCTGCCCTGGCTGGCTTTGAACCGTGATTGCCTTCTGAGTAGCTAGGATGACAGGTGTGAGCCACTGGCACCCAGCTTCTTTCATACTTTTTTCTAATGTATCTGCCAACAACTTAAAATTTCTACCTGCACTTTGCAATTGCCACTCATAACATTTTGCTAGAAAAAACTGGTCTGGAGGTGGATATATAGGTCTGCTAACAACCCCCCCCACCACCACCACCAACAATCATGTTTGAGAGGAGGGGAAGCCAGAGCAGAGCCCTCAAGAGCACAGGATTTAGGCAAGCCTTCCTTACCATGGGATGCTTGTTTTACATGGGGATGGTCAAAATTCATTCAGTGTCTCTCCTCATGGCTACATGACCACACAGCTCTCTCTTCTTTGCTTCCATGTGGTTTTACATGAAACAAGAAAAATAAGTGGCTTCTTCCTCATGACCAACACCATCACCAATTTTGAATCAATCTTTACCAGGCACAGAAAATAAAATTATTCTATATTAGTAACTATATTTTGAGAAGCAGTTACTCTTTCGAGAAGGCAGAATCTAAGCTCGAAGTAAATGTTCTCAGATCCTGAGTCTCCTCTCATGTCTTCCTTTAGTGTGGAGATCTAGTTTGTCTTTCTGTACTATTCTAGCAGAGTGATTATGTAAAGATCAGGAATACTGTTGTTTTGGATCCAAACAATGAACAATTTGATCTGTGTGTGTGTGTGTGTGTGTGTGTGTGTGTGTGTGTATGTGTGTGCTGTTAACCTAAACTCTGTTGAATTTCAATACAGATGTGTTCTAACAAGTGATTTACTCACTTAATTCCTGCCATACAAGTGGCCGAGAGTAGCTGTTAATAAAACTTTTTCTTGAAGTAACCCTGTGTGGCTGGTGCTATTATGATGTTATTTAGGGGAGGAGGAAACAGGCACAGAGAAGTTAAGCAGCCTGCCCCCAATCTCCTCAGGTTCTCACCCAGGTAGGTCATCCAGCGCCTATGGACTCTTTCCCACATCTGCTATACCACAGTCATTCCCTAACATGGTACATTTTGTGATTCTGGGTCTGGTTAAGTATGGGAATATTGGAGCCGGGCAGAGATTCAAACTGCCCAGAGATTTGAAAATGGCTTTGTTGTGTGCAACCTCTAAAGAAATCAATTTCCTTCCCTTCCCCATGGGCTTTGCCAGTTTGAAAAAAAAAAAAAGAACTGTGATGATGCACTTGAACTCATCTTGATTTCCATAGAAACTCTATGAGAAATGCTTTCATGACACGGTAGCCCTTAGAGCGAGAAAGCCCAAGTATTGGACAAATGTTTTCCTCACCACACCTTGCAGGCTGAGGGAAGTGTATTTACTTACCATTTGGGGGATTCTAAAATTAGGCTGTGGATTTCCAAGTTTATTTTTATACCACTAAGAACTAGTATACACACACACACACACACACACACACACACACACACAGATATACTATATGTATATACACTACCCCTTGAATATATACTATGTGTGTATATACTATGTGTGATTAATATATTACGTGAGCTATGTATTGTATGTATCACATGTGTATTTGCATGTGGTATTCACATTTAATATGTGAGTTGTGATTATATGTTATATTAGGCTATAAGGAGACATATAGATATACAGACACTTAGTAGTCATGATAGTATTACCATCTGCTCCATTCTTTTCCACTACAAAGAAAACTGGTGTTGACCCATAATGCCAACCTCACTGCCTACTGATGGCAGACATGGTGGACACTGTGGTATTCAGCACAGCTGAATATAACTTGGGTGGTGTTCTGTTGATTATTTTCTAATATTTTACTAGTGATTATGAAATTTATTACACTTTAGAACTTGACTTTCATGTGTGTGTGTGTGAGAGAGAGAGAGAAAGAGAGAATATATGACAGCACTAGGACTTGAACTTGGGGCCTGGGTATTGTCTGTGAGCCTTTGTACTCAAGGCTAGTGCTCTATCAGTTGAACCACAGCTATTCTTGTGGATTTTGGTGGCTAATTGAAGTAAGAGTCTCATAGATTTACCTGCTTAGGTTGGCTTCAAGCCACAATCCTCAGATCTCAACCCCCTGAGCAGCTAGGATTACAGGCGTGAGTCACTGGTACTTGGCAACCTTTTAAAATATATGATCAGTTAGCAACTAAGTATTAGATCCAGACACCTGTCTTCAAGTCACTTTCCTAGACTCAGTGGATTGTTATTGTGCCAGGGATTGATACAATCACAGTGACAAAAGAGAGTCACCCTACTTGAAGACCTGCCTACTGAGGGAGCCAGTGGGCAAACAGTGCCTGAGGATGGGGGAGATAGCACTTATCTGTAGTCCTAGATCCTCTAAAGACAAAGATTGGGAGGCCTGTAGTTCAAGGCCAGCCTAGGGACAAATGACCAAGACTCCATGTCAACAAACAGTAATCCCAACTACACAGGAGATAAGAGAGTAGCAGTTCAAGTCCAGCCTTTAGCAAAAAATTAGCAAAACCTATCTGAAAAACAGCTAAAGCAAAAAACAAAACAAAAACCCCAATGGTCTATAGAATGTGGCTCAAGGGCTGGGCTAGCAAGTACAAAACAAAACCAAAGAACAACTGAAAAGGGTTCGGATTTTTGGAATATTTGCAGACTTTTCCCAGTTGAATATCTATAATGAACTACCCAGGAAGCTCCCCAAGTGTGAAATTTTGTGAGCAGATTTGGGGTTTCTGATTTAGGGATGCTCAACTTGTGTGCCATCTATCAGGTGACAGTGTATTTCTCAAGAAGACTGAAGTAGGCTGGGCTATGATGGCATTTTCACAAGAGGATGACATGAGTTCTCTCACTTTATCTTAGGCTTTTCCTATAACACAGTGACTTTCCATCCAGGGCTGGGTTTACTGGGTCTGAAAATGACCCTGTACTATCTTAAGTCTGGGGACACTGTCCATCTGGGGACCCCTCTGGTTGTCACACCACACACAAAGAATGCTATTGCATCTAGTAAGCAGAGACCAGCTAACATCCAACAATGTACAGCACACAGATAAACTACTCAGCTCCCTGTGCAAGTAGAGACACCCTGCTCTACAGTCACCCTGCCTGGGATTAAGTTGACTTTCCCCGAAGGGCACACCCAGCTCACTGCTCTCCGGGACTTCGTGTCCTGATCCATGAGAGCCCCATGCTTTGGTCCATCTAGGTGGAAATCAAGGTTCTGTCTCTGTTGTCTTGCCAAGGATGATCACTGGCAAAAAAAGCAAAAAAAAAAACAAAAACGTGCACTGGGAAAGCACTGGCATCACCGGATGTGACACAGCTTTTCAATCCCCTTCCATTAACCTTTTCACCATAATGGCCGAAGAACATTTTAGTAGGAGCTCTCTATCTGGGCTTTTGGCTTGACTCTGGAATTTTACTTAAAAATACTCAATGATCTTTGGATCAGAATTACCCATTGAAACCCTTTTTGTCCCCTCCCCTAATAGTTACATAGAGATTGTTTGCTTTGTTTTTTTTTCATCATGACTGTGGCTCACCCCAATGAAGATGAAAGATTTGCTGCTTTTTCCAAAATACTCGATAGCTACCTCTCTCTTTAATAGCCTCTTGATAAATGGCCCTCAGCTGTCAAGACTGCCCAGCCTCCTTTAAAAGGATGTTCAAGTCATCTGTAAGAGGAAAACACCTTGTTCAATTTGCAGGGTGGGTCAGAGCCTCATAGGCCTTGCCAAGAGCATCCATCCAACAGACCCTTTCGTGGCTCTGATATGTGGGATGGGAGGGGAAGCTGGGTGGCCTCTGGCTCTACTCCTGCATGCCTAAGTCTTAGTGAGAAAGGGCTGGGAAGGTTTGTTCCATAGCCAGTCAAACCAAATGACCCATGTCCTGCTTCTCTTGAGAAAGGGCTCTGAACCTCCTAGACACAAAAGAGGGAGCTCAGGGATGTTTGAGAGTCAGCCTGGAAAAAGGGAATCTCAGAAAAATGTTATTTTTGTTTGAGGTTCCCCAGAATGGCCTGGGTAATTAAAGTCTTGAAGGCCCCCGAAAGTCCTACTTACACTCTAAGAATCTTGCCGAGCTAGAAATGTACCAGGTGTACCAACTGTAAAACATGGCTCGGGTCCTAATCTCCACCTTATGTGGAGATCAGGAGGCTCTCCCACTTCCCACAGATCAGGAGGAACTTGCCACCTAGATTTGGCTTAGGGTGACCCAACTAACCATGTGACAGAAGGACCTTGAGTCTGAAGGTCACAGTGACATTAGGAGGCGGCATTTGTAGTGTCTGGTGGCTCTCCCAGAGGTCCTTGTGCAGAATAGACAATCAAGCATTTTCCCATTGGATTTGAGATGGGAAGAGCTACCAGGACATACTTTTGTTCCACAGGAAAGAATGCAACTCAGGGCTCCACGAAGCCTTTAGGTTCAAGGCAGGTATGTTCCTTCTTGGGGTGTTGTAAGCATCAATGTGTCTGCAGGGGGAACAACTCCACCTCTTCTAGCTAGACCGGCATTAGCAATGGCCAAGTGGGAAAAACTCCTTGCCTCCAGGAAGGGTGGAGACCAGGATCCAAGATGTTTTCCACAGTCTGTATTTCCTTACAGGATCCACTTCAGTTGTGGAGGATGAGTAGTATTTCAGGGACCCTCAAGTGCTGAACTGCATAAGCTATACTGGAAAAATTTTAAAATGTGTGTGTGTGTGTGTGTGTGTGTGTGTGTGTGTGTGTGTGTGTGTGTGAGAGAGAGAGAGAGAGAGAGAGAGAGGATATTCCCCTTCCTAGAGGGCTCTGTGCTATGTCAAGGAATAACTCCTCATATCTGTAGAACTTCCTTGTTTTTGCAGTCTCTATGTGTTGTGTCTCTGCTAAAATCCTCTTCTCCATCCTCCCAAACCCTAGACAATGTTCTCCTTCCTTTCTGTTTAAGTAGTTCAGTGGAGGAAGCAAAAGAAAGCAGGAGAAACACACACACACACACACAAACACACACGCACATGGACACACATGCATGCCACACACCCCTATATAACCTTTAGTAAGAAAAAGAAAATTCTACTACATAGAGACATCCAAGGGCAGCTCTCTAGCCCGGATCTCTCAAAAGATAACCATTGTTATGGGAGTTGATAATGAAAATGAAGTGACTCATTTTGTTGTCCTTGACCTTGGCAGAAATACAATCATATGATAGTAACTCTTTTGTGCCTAGCTTTCCTTCTCAATGTTACTTTTATGAGTTGTCACTTTTTTATTTTTTTAAACATGATTCCATCCTATAAATAAACCACTGTTTATCCACTAACCTGTGCTTATTAATCTAAGTTGTGTCTAATACTTATTCTTGAGAATGAAGCCATTGTTCACATTCCTGTGCAAATCTTTCAGGTGCCAGGAACTTGCTGTGGATGTGTTCTGAAGAATGGGATTATGGGTTCATTACGCCACATAGATTGGACTGTGTGTCACTTTCTACCCCAAGTTCCAGTCTTCCATTCAGTTCAATCCAAGCCTTTCTGATCCCCCTGAGGGCTGAAAATAGCCCTCAGATGGTGGAGCCCTAGAGTGTAGGATATTAATTCACTACTGATTGGGTGAAAGCCAAGAGTGTGATATCAGAGGGATCCATCTATCCAGAGACCCCAACCTCCTGCAGAAGGGCCAGTCACCTTGGACTTTACTGCTGTTCAGAACTCTGTAAGAGAGCAAATCACTTTCTGCTTTAATGTCACTCACTACCTTTGAATGATCTTCATGGCTGGGGGTGTGGCCCAAATAATAGAGTGTAGCTCAAGCGATAGAGTGTAGCTCAAGCGATAGAGTGTTTGCCTAGCAAGTGCAAGGCCCTGAGCTCAAGTGTGTGTGTGTGTGTGTGTGTGTGTGTGTGTGTGTGTAAATGAGCATACAAAGATTACTATTAACTGATTTACTACAAGGGAGTTAGGAAGGAGGAGGGGAGGGGAGAAGGGAAGGGAAGGGAAGGGAAGGAAAGGGAAGGGAAGGGAAACGAAGAGAAGGGAAGGGAAAGATCTACGGAGGTTTGTAGATCCCTGCTCTTTTCTTTGCATTATGACTAGTTTGGACTTTCACAATACAGAAATGAAAATTATTCTTTCCAAAATGAAATCAGTTTAAGGGCTGTTTTACATTAACTTTTTTATAAAAAATATGCAGCTGATCTTATTTAGATGAATTCCAACAACACATGATTGGTGCTGGGGATACCACCCAATAGTACAGTGCCACCCAATTTATGGGTAGAAAGATGGTGCACAGCACATTCTAGAAACATCTGTGCACGTGGAAAGTCAAGAGGAACCTTATCATTTTTGAGAGCAAGTTAAAAATGGATGATGTGTTTTCAAGAAGCCAGGACTATATGAAGAAGTGCACACACTACTTTAGATGGAGTCAGAAGCAATTTTCTGTATGTAAAGTGAAAACCTAGGTCAGGCAACATGCCAGAGTCTGGTTCTTGGTTAACAGATATAATGAAAAGTTAGAAAAACCTCTCCAAAATGCACCATGAAGCCCTCTGGGGACCAACAGTGTTGTCATTAATGGTTTCCCCTCTCCCACCATATTTGTTCCTGTTCAGGTCATACCTGAATGAAACAAAGCCTAACAGCATCACCCACTTGCGTGACCCACCCTAGGCCAGTCCCCAGAGCACTGAGAAGAGACCTACAGAGTTCCAATACATATGCTTAATGTGCTGCAATTTTGAAATACATTCTTCCAGGCCTAGGGATAGGCTATTACTTAAAGGTTCAACAACCCCTTCTTCTATCCCATGCAATTGGATAGCCTTGCTTTGTGTCACTTTAAAAATGAGGTCAGGCCAAGTACCAGAAGCAATAAGTATTCAATGGTTGCTCTGTATTTCTGCTGTAATGAAGAAGGCCTGGCTTAGGTAATTGCATTGTAATTTTCAAACCAAACTGAATTGCTTCTGTCCCTAAAGACCTCTCTTCTATCCTTTACATTTACAATGCCTTTGCATCTCTCCTGTAAGTAGAACCAGGACCAAAGGTAGTCTCCTGTATAATTTGTGTGATGATTAATAGACCCCAGGTCTGGCTACTGCTCTCATTGTATGCCTATAAATTATCATAATAATATGGGCATAATTGCAGGTACTTTTTTATATGTGTCTAGTTCTGCAGTGGTTTTATCATTTATTCAGGGAGAACAATTATTAATCTTCAACTCCAAGACAGGATGCATAGTTCTGATTTGGCTCATAAATACTACATCAATTTACAATATAGTAGGGGGAATAGAGCAGTTGAAGAGTTTTTTAATAGAAAATTGCTAAACCTGAAAGCAGGGCATACAACACAAGCTAGAGAGAAATTACCGAGAAGTTAGAAAGAAGTAATAGAAATGAGTAACAAAGCTAGAATGCTCCCATTTTAGTGGGGAGGAATTCCTCTCCTGTTCATCTGCCCTTATATATGAGGAGGAAAAATATGAGCAGAGCCTTCATCTCAGAAGGGACAGTTGCTTGTGGTGGCTCAATTCAAGGAGAACATTCTAGATTGATAGGCAAAAGCCTAACAGTTATCCAGGCACTGGGTTGTTTGCCAGTAGTTTACACATTTCAAAGCTTATTTGCTGGTGTGAATCTTCTGAGGTTTCTAATATTAAATAGCTTTCTTTCTATTAGACTTTTCTAATTAAAAGCAAATTTGTTGCATTTATATCTTTTCTTTATTTAGCCCAATCTTATAAGAGTTTCTGTTAGATTCTATTTCTCCTTCATAGATCTTCTACCAGAAGGATCTGGGTCTCATTTATCTTCCTTAGTGCTGTCTACAAATGTTTATTGAATAATTGAGTGATTACAGACTATAAGGCTCACAAATATCTCCTTGAAGCTATGTAGTACAATAAGATTACTGGTGTTTAACTATTGTCCATAAATACAGCTGATGCATTCTATTCAAACAGAAAGAAACAGATAGATTGACAGACAGGGAGTCAGGGATGGAGGGCAAGATCTTAATCCAATGAAGCACTTGACACCATTACAATGATAGCTTTATTAAGGGGTGCTTAATGTGTTTATAGTTAATTGTGCTTTCCTAAATATATGTTATATTCACTGCATTATACCTACAAGTAAACTGCAATCATTTTGTAATGAGCACAGATGTATAGAAATGCTGTGTTGGAACAAAAAGGCAAGAGAGTTAAACCTGACATATTCTTTATTATTATTATCATCATTATTGGGTCTTTTGTGGAAAAGAGTCAAATTCGTCTTTCTAATATTTGGCAGAGTTTATTATTTATTTTTCCTAGTGCCAAAGATATTGAGTATGCAAATGTGAAAATACATTAAATATGTGTATATGTAAATAACATGCTAATTTTTGGCAGGTAAAATCTTATTTAAAAGCCTTCAAAGAAAATACTCAATATCAGGAAATGGAAATATGGGTGTTTTTATTTATTGTTGTTGTGTTGGTGGTGATGGTGGTATTTGTTTGTGCTTTGGGTGGTTTTTTTCTTCTAGAGGAGTAAAACGGAGGTGCAGAAAGGGAGAGAGGAAGGATGAAGAAACGCAATCCTGCTATTCAGTACACATGATGTGGAAAATGACCTATGTAACTTGTGGTCACGGTTGGGAAAGAGAAACTGGAAGAAAGTAAAGGAAGAGGTGACATTGTTCAAAAAAAGAAATGTACTTATTGCCTACCTTATGAAATGATAACCCCTGATAACTCTCTGGTAATAACAATAAAATTTTATTTTTAAAAGGAAAGTGCTCAGCAACAATAATGATATATCAAATTCTCTGAATAACAACTTTGTTTGAGACAGCTTTTGTTTATTTAATACTACAAAACTGGTAATACTACAAATGAAAGAAAGGCGATAGTTTCTTAGTGTATGTAGTGAATTATTTGGGCTGGATTGTAAAGTAAGGTAAATGATCACTATGAACAAAATTATGGTAACTATAAATAATAAAGCATTCTCATCTGTACGTAAGTGTATTTAGATCCAGAGAGCACAGTTACCTCTTTCATGTAAGTGGAGGAACTGAGTCTCTAATTGACTTCCCCACATCTGGGCATCTATTGTAGAGAGCATTGATGACTTGTGCCCAGTATTTTTGATGCCAAGGCTTATGACAGGAGGTGTCTGTCACACCAACTGCTCTGTCCATTTCCCATAACAAAGCAGACATCTCTATCCGATCCTGTTTCTCTCTCCCAGAACCAGATGGAGGCCAAGAATCCTGGGCACAAACAAAATCTGTCTGTCCTCCTGACCTGTGTTCTTTCTCAGGGTATCTTACTGGGAATCGGTGAGTGTGAAACGCAGCCAAAGCATGCATGAGTGCCCCACAGATGTCACCAAGAGCCCCTACACGAGCCAGCAATGTGCCCTTGATAGAAGGCCCTTGATGTGTTTATCTTCTATGGAAATGTTGCTCTGTCTCCTTTGGGAGCAGAGAGATCTTCGCCAAAAGTATCCACTCCCTTTATTTCGTTCTGCACAAGAACTTTAGTCTAATTGGCCACCTTTGAGTGAGCTGAGCTGACCGAGTGAGTGAGCTGTCCGAAGTTAACAAAAACATTCCAGATGACTGACGCCTTTTACTTGGGGACATTTTGACCTGATTCTAACCCTCTTGCTCTGCCCGCCAAGAAAGAGATGATCACTGTAGGCTTTTGTGTTGACCTCTTTATTTCATCTTCATTGCTTTTCCATTTTCTTGCAAAAAGGAAAAAAACAAAAAGAAAGCAGGCTTGTCCAAGTGCTCAGCTAAGATGGCAATAAATGTTATTTAAGTAGATACTGAGTCCCAGCTTCCATCAGTAAGCAGTGTGTTGGGGTGGGAGGGGCAGAGTCAGATTGAATAAACACGTGGGAACAACGTCTGTCTCTAGGGCAACAGAATTCCTTCTGAGCCCTTGAGATGACTGTGTACTGGCAGATAGGCTGATGTAATGAGCATACGAATACAGGTAGAAGGTCAGAAAATGGCCATTTAGATTTTCTGCTCTACAACTTGAGAAAATGCCTTAAGAAACAGAAAATGAACTGGAAAGCACTCTAAAGCTCTAAAAGGATAGTCGATGGTATTTGTCTGCCTAAGCAAATAATCCAGTTTATACAAAGGTAGGTGTTAATTGTTTTTAAAATTCCTAATGGTTATCAAACTTCTATAAGTAAGTATGGCTTTAAAGGGCACTGAAGAATATATCTCCATTAAATAAGGAAATTCCATTGCTGGAGATAATTGAAAATGCAAAACTTTATTGACACAAAATTACTTTTTCCCCCCATCCTGGGGCTTGAACTCTGGGCCTGTGCACTGTTCCTGAGCTTCTTTGTGCTCAAGGATCATACTCTGCCACTTGAACCACAGGGCCACTGCAGCTTTTTCTGATAAGTTTATTGGAGATAAGACTCTCATGGACTTTCCTGCCTAGGCTGGCTTTGAACTGCTGTGATCCTCAGATCTCAGCCTCCTGAATAGCTAGGATTACAGCCATGATCCACCAGCACCTGACTCACAATTGCTAATTTTTTTAACCAAAAATATCTCCATCATGTGAATGTGACTCTGTTGCTCTTAAAAGCTCAAGGTACTGGTTGGTTATCAGTTCTGCTGATATATGGCTTGCTTCCCTTCGGTTAAAGTCCTTCACATTAGCAGTTGCTACATATACACAGAGATCCACAGCCTTCTTTTCTGATTTGATCGAAGCATGGAACAGGCTTAATATTTTACTCAGAAGACCTTAGGAAGGACTTACTGTGTTTGAACATCCAATGATATTCCTTTAAACAAAAGGACAAATTAGTCTGCTCTGGCTTCATTCTTTCCCCCTCCTCTTTCTTTCCCTATTCTCTTTTCCTTTTTCTTTTTTCAGAAATTTCTTTTTTTTAAATTTATTTATTAATTAAACAAATTTTTTTTGACAAGGTGTTGTGCAAAAAGGGTACAGTTACATAGTAGGGCAGTGTGTACATTTCTTGTGATATCTTACACCCTGTTATTCTTTCCCTTCCCTAGGTCAGGTAGACATATATACGCTACACAATGTACCAAGAATATATACAGTAACCACGTGGCCTACACCAAAGAAAATTCATCTATGGCTTTAAATGTAATGTCGACATTAGACAATATGTCGACAGTAGTCTTATATGAATGTACATACATAGCTTTTGAGCTATTGTATTCCTTGACCTTTATATGTTGAGTTGTTTGGTTTTAGTTACCTAATGTTGGGTCGCTGACCCAATCCTGTGGGAGATACCATTTGACAAGCAGTTTTTGGTTTCACAGCCCTGGTCTCTACTGTCTCTCCGTCACCCCATCTTAACAGTCATGTATCAGAGAGATCATGCCCCTTTGTTTTCTGTGTTCTAGGCTTTTCTCGCTCAACATTATTTGTTTAAGTTCTGATCATTTCCCTGCAAATAACAATATTTCACCATTCCTAGTCGCTATGTAGTATTCCATTGTGTATAGGTACCATATTTTTTGATCCATTTGTCTGTGGAGGGGCATCTGGGTTGTTTCCATGTGTTGGCAATTGTGAATTGTGCTGCGATAAACATGGAAGTACAAATGTCTTTTTGATATCTTGGGGTTTGCTGTTTAGGATAGATGCCTAGGAGTGGTGTGGCTGGGTCATAGGGTAGGTCTATATTGAGCTTTTTGAGAAACCTCCATACTGTTCTCCAAAGTGGTTGTACTAATTTGCACTCCCACCAACAATGGAGAAGGGTTCCTCTTTCCCCGCACCCCCTCCAGCATTTGTTGTTGCCTGAGTTCAGAGTATAGGCCATTCTAACTGGGGTGAGGTGGTATCTCAGGGTTGTTTTTATTTGCATTTCCTTTACTAGCAGGGATGTTGAACATTTCCTCATATGTTTCTTTGCCATTTTTATTTCTTCTCTTGTGAAGTCTCTCTTTAGCTCCTTTGCCCATTTCCTAATTGGTTTACTGGGCTTGGAGGGGCTTAGTTTTTTGAGTTCTCTCTAGATGACAGATATTAGGCCTTTTTCTGTTGCTGTGCTGGTAAAGATCCTTTCCCAAATCGTTAGCTGTCTTTCTATTTTGGTGGCTATGTCCTTAGCTGTGCAGAAACTTTTTAATTTGTAGTAGTCCCATTTGTTGAATCTCTCCCCTATTTGTTGTGCCCGTGGGACTATATTTAGGAAATTCCTTCCTGTGCCTATAAGTTCTAGTGTCTTTCCTGCTCTGTCCTTCAGTAGTTTCAAGGATTCAGGTCTGATATTGAGGTCCTTGGTCCATTTTGAGTTGATCTTGGTGAATGGTGATAGGCTTAGGTCTACTTTGAGTTTTCTGCATATGGCTTCCCAGTTCTCCCGTTGAAGAGGCTATGTTTATTCCATTGTATGTCTTTAGCTCCTTTGACAAATATCAGCTGACTGTCAGAGTGCAGTTTTTATTTCTGGATCTTCAATTCTAATCCATTGGTCTTCCGGTCTTGCTCTTTCTGTTGGGCTCTGGCTATTGTAGTTTCTTTCTGTTTCTGTCTGTGTGTCCTGTATGATTTCTGTTGGGTGTGAGTCCCCTCTTAGAATTCGCTGCAGGGCTGTTTTTTTTATTCACATACTCCTTCAGATCCTCTTTGCTATGGAAAGATCTGGTTTTCCCCTCGAATATGAACTCCAGCTTCGCTGGATATTTTGTTTTAGGTTGGCAATTGTTGGCCTGTAGGACTTGGATGGTGTTCTTCCATTCTCTTCACGCGTGGTAGGTTTGTGTGGAGAGGTCTGCTGTTATTCGGATCCTCTTCCCATTGTAATAAATTTCTTTCTTTGCTTTGACTGCATTCAAAATTTGCTCTTTATTCTTGAGATATGAAGTCTTTAATATTATGTGCCTTGGCGTGGCTTTTCTAGGATCTGGTCGGCCAGGTGTCCTATAGGCTTCGGTTACCTGGATGGGGTGCCTTGTGAGATTGGAGAAGTTTTCTGCAATCACTTTATTGAGAATATTTTGAAGCCCTCTGCTCTGGTATTCAGCTCCTTCTTCTATTCCAATTATGCGCAGATTATATCTCTTGTCTTTGTCCACTAGCTCCTGGATTAGTCTGCCCTGGAGCTTTACCATTTCTTGGAGTGTGGTAATTTTCTGGTTCTTATCGTCTGCATCATCGTCCAAGAGAGAGATTCTGGCTTCCATATTGTCAATTCTTTGTGCTGTGGACTCAAGTGCGGAGTTTATGGATGTCAGAGAGCTATTTATGGTTGCCAGATCAGCTCTGATCGTGGAAATTTCTTCCTTTAAATAATTGTATTTTAAATCTATTTTTTCATGCATTTCACTTCTCAGGATGTTAAGGTCTTCTTTGACGCAGGTTTGCACTATATTCATTTTGCTTCCATTTCTTTCTTGGCTTCCTGGATGTCCTTCAAGACTTCTACTCTGAACTCCTGGAATTGTTTCCTGATTTTGTTTCTGAGGCTTTCCATCATTGCTGCTAACATAGCATCCATTTTTTTTTTTTTTTTTTTTTTTTTTGGCCAATCCTGGGCCTTGGACTCAGGGCCTGAGCACGGTTCCTGGCTTCTTCCCGCTCAAGGCTAGCACTCTGCCACTTGAGCCACAGCACCACTTCTGGCCGTTTTCTGTATATGTGGTGCTGGGGAATCGAACCTAGGGCCTCGTGTATCCGAGGCAGGCACTCTTGCCACTAGGCTATATCCCCAGCCCCCATTGTTTTTTTTTTTTTATTCTCCATCTCCTCTTCAGTCGTGCTGCTTTTTGGAGCTGGCAAGTTGGCTTGCCCTTTGATGAAATTTGTTATATTTCTTTATGATTTGCACATCTGGAGATTTGTGGGTGGCTCCCCTGGTTTGGCTTTGTGCTGGTTCCCACTGGTCCATCAGTGGGAGACTTGTTTGTGTCCTGGCTCTGGGTTTGAGTTTGGCTGTTGAACCTTACTGCCCAGTGGGTGAGTGTGACCATCTCGGTTGTTGCCAAGGTGGTCACCCTCACTGCACTTGGGGGTGGGTAGGTTCTGTGTCTTTCTCTGCGGGATAGTGTCCTGCCGCTGTGTTGTGCTGACCCTAGCATGCCCCTGGTGGGGGTTTGCTGGTTGCTGATTCAGCGTGGCGTGGAAGCTTTTCTCTTCTTTGTTTCTTTTTTCCACTCAGTATCTTGGTCAGGGGAGCTCACCTCTCAGGTGGTTCACCCTCCTGTGTGGATTGTTCCGGGGCCAGTGTTGTTGAGGGGCGGCCCACCCACTTGTGTAAAATTTGCCAATCTGAGTGGGTGCTGCCCCTGGGGGGCCCTGCCCACCTGTGTGGGGTACGCCTACCAGAGCGAGCCCTGGGTTGTTGGGGTTTGCTTGTGCCCTCCTGCGAGTTTTCTTTGGGGGCAGTATGTGTGGGCCCCAGTGAGATCAAGTGCCCGGGCGCAAGTTGGCTCCCACAGACTGCGCCTCCACTGCGAGGGGTTGTGTGATCGGGCCCAGGTGTCCTTGCTGGGCTGGTATTGCCCACCAGTGCACCTGTGACTTTTGTTCAAAAAGTCTGCAAGGACCAGGCACCTCAGGTGGGGCTTCCAATGCCTCCCGTCCCTGGCCCCTGTTGGGAAGGGGGTGGGGCCGGTGCGCCGGTTCAGGCTCCAATGCTGCCTTGGCGCTGCTCCGCCCCTCCCCTGCCAGCTCCTGTGTCCTCCCAGAGTCTGAAGGGACCTTTTGCCACCTGATTTAGGGGTTCTTTGTCCCCTTGGGGTGGGGAGGGGGAGGGAGGGAGCTCTAGCTTCTTTGTAGGGTTTGAGTCTCTGATAGCTCCCGTTGGGGGAGGGTACATGGAGTCTTGCTGTCTGGACTCTGCACTCCTGGCGTGACTTTTCGGCAGTCGGTTTGTTGGCACCGGGTCCCCTTTTCCAGCCTGGCCCTATTCAGGCCAGGGTTGGCAGGTGGGGGGAGGGTACCCCAGAGATTTTCCGGCTCTGTGCAAGTTATAGGCTCTTTTTTTTGTTGTTCTTTTTCGTTTCCTGTGTTTCTCTATTGCTTCAGGCTGCTGGTTTTGCTGGGGTCTTGATGGGGTGTTGGGTGCTGGAGTTCCCAGCTTGCTGTTCAGTTGGAGTGAGTTGGTGTGCCTCCCTACTGTGGCGGTGCCATCTTCCTCTTCCAGAAGTTTCTGATTTACTAAATGAGGGGAATAAAACAGCCAATCCTTCTTGATCACAGATCCTGTGTTTGTGAACTCACTACTTGTGAAAATCTATTGGCAACCACAAAATTGCCCCTCACAATGCTTTTGCGATCATTTTAAAACAGAGTTTTTATGATCATTTGCAGACATGAATGGAGTCATAAAAGCTGAAACACTCAACATGCATGTTTCCAGTTAAAGTCAAACAATGTGCCCCTTGGTTTCTTTGTGGCAGCTCCTCTACTCTAAACAAGTATCCTTTTCATAGTGTACTTAGGGTTCTTTACATTGTTTGTGCTTTTTACTGCTAATTTCATATGTAAAATGTTGACACATAGTACCAAAGTGTCCAACCAGCCTAAGCATAAGACTGTGATATGGTTGATAGAGAAAATATACATGGTAGATAAGCTTCACCAAAACGTAAATTAGGTGCTATTGGCCATGAGTCCAGTAGTAGTGAACCAACAACAACTATAAAGTAAAAATGCCTTTAAACAGAAACACAGGTATGACTTGATTAGACATTTCAAAATGAAAATATTGTGACCAGGAGCTCTCAGAAAGCTAACCCTGTATTCCCCTAGGAGCAATCTTTCCGTGTTCACTACGTCATTCTTTATAATAACATTATGGAACAGAACTATGACTAGATTGTACCTGTCTCTTAAGGTTGTCATGAAGATCCATATCTAGATGTGCAAACTATTTTGCACTGTGGTTTGGCATTATGTTCATCACCACTACAAATACAAACTTGAGAAACTCACCAACACTGTTTAATTTACATACTATTGCCCACTATTTCAACTCAAAAGATCTCTACATTGTGAGAACTCTGCTCAGACTTTGGCTCCTCACATTCACATTTTTAAAAAAAGAAATAAAAGTGTATTAAAATGTCGGGATCTGAACGATCCCCTTCTCCCCGATCCCACGGGAAGAATGGTGAATCCTGAAATCTATGAAAGAGCACTCGGCCTTGCCCTCTGCCGGCGGAAGGCCAAAGGCATACTCACATGGACATGTGCTAAGTTGAGGAAAGGTTGCTGAAGCCTCCCCTCCCCCCAGTCCCCTCACATGTTACCAAGAGCTGGGGCGAAAAGGAAGGCATCAGGGACAGGCTGCGGTGGTGGGATGCGTCTCAAAAACTTTAATAGGGAAAGGCACTTTTATAGAAGTAATGGCGGGAAAGAAAGGGGGCTGGCCAAAGGGCCAGTCATAGGCTAAGGACCATGTCCATCAAATGGCATCACAAAACTTCCTTTGTGGGCAGGACAACCCCATCATGGTGGCACGCACGTGTTCACCTCCCAAGGGGCGGAGGCCAGAAGGTGGGAGGGACTTCCATTGTCCCAAGGCTGGTGGAAGGGCAGCCTTCCCCCAAGGCCATAATAATCCCCAACATTAAAATGCATGCAATTTGGAATAATTTTTTCACTTACCATCCTGTCATGCACATCCCTGTGTGTTAGGACACAGCTTTCATTGCCCTGGTCCTGTTGACTCAAAGTGTTGAAAACTTTCTTCCTGAGATGACTTAAGAGCAGAACTTCCTAAGGACTGATTTATCTTTCACCATACATACAAGCCTTAAAATTCTGTGATTAATTGTGAAAAAAAATAACTTGCTGAGAGCAATAGAAAAAAGAGTCTTATCTAGCAGAGAATTTATTATGCAATCTTTTTCTCTCTGGTAGAACACTATGTTTTAGATCAGAGGGTTGGTGTCATTATTCACTGAGCCCCTGAGGGCCAACAAAGAAACAGTCATTCTCATCTTAGTGAGAATGGTTGCCTAAGGGGGGGGGCATCACTTTCTGTAAAAGCCTAGAAAATTAATATGTGTGTTAATTTGTGAACTCTATGGTCTCAGTGTTTACTTTCTTATAATTATTCATCTCTACCATCGAAACTGAAAGTAGTCATGGATAACACTTCCGTCAATGAGTGTGGCTGTTTGCCAATAAAACTTTATTTATAGTTAAGGCACAATTGCAAACAGGATAGGCCTGAATATCAAAGTGGGCAGATTATTACTTTATTTCCCCACTAACTTCTAGTACTGTATGTCAGACCTTGTACTGGTTATAGTAATATTATCAAGAGTAGAAAAGCAAGGTTGTCCGTGCATATTAAATGATCATGTAAATTAACAGATACACATATTGGTAGATGATGCAAAGGAAGAGAACAGTGAACAGTAAGATTATATGAGGAAGCCAGACACTGTTTAGAGACAGAGCAGTACTTTGGTGCTATAACAAGGACTTCACTGACATAATAGGGCCTTGACCATTGTGGACTAAGTAATTTTCATTAACAGAACTTCAGACTTCTGCCTAGAAGTAAGTAGATGCCCTTTCTGACTAGAATCTCAATGATCACTCAGCCATTTGACCAACTGAGAGGCTTTTTATCTTGAAGTCATAGTCCTACATTGACCTTTCAAACTTTACAATATCTGTGGCATCAGCCTTCTCATTGCAAAACTCATATATTTGTGGGTGTTTTCTTTGTGCGGGGGATAGGGGCTTTCTTATCACCTCACTTGCTAGCTCTTCATTTGTTCACTTGATGCTGAATTTATTACTACAATTCTCACGTCCTTTGTCAGTTTTAAAATATGCTTTTTGTTTAATTAGTTTTTCTGGGGAGAGAGAGAGAGAGAGAGAGAGAGAGAGAGAGAGAGAGAGAGAGAGAGAGAGAGAGAGAGAGAGAGAGAGAATGTGGTTTAGTCTCAGGGTTGTCATTAGCCCTGGGAGTTTTCTGGTAATTTAAAGGTAAGCCAGGGCCACATATCCAGTGGTTATATGAGATGTGGAATCTTATTCATAAAAATACAGATCCAGGAGCTGGGAATATGGCCTAGTGGCAAGAGTGCTTGCCTCGTATACATGAAGCCCTGGGTTCAATTCCCCAGCACCACATATATAGAAAACAGCCAGAAGTGGCGCTGTGGCTCAAGTGGCAGAGTGCTAGCCTTGAGCAAGAAGAAGCCAGGGACAGTGCTCAGGCCCTGAGTTCCATCTCCAGGACTGGCAAAAAACAAAACAAAACAAAAATACAGATCCACACCTCTTCATACCCACGTAGCTATTCCTCTTTGGTTTTCTTATCCACTGCACATATTTGTTTTAAATGACACCTCAAGGAGAATGCTCAGAGAGGGCCGGGAAAACATTTCCAAGTCACAGGATCCAATATGGTAGAAAGTAAAGTCCCTTCGCTATGGACCCTCCTTTCAGGTCTGTTGTACTTAGTCTGTTTTTTTTTCCTTTCTCCATCCCATTTGTTCTTAACTTCCAGGAACTCTTCCGAAACTATTGAGTATCATTCCTCTGTTTCCCCCCCACCCCACTATCTTATAAAGGGATACCTTTTAAAGAGTGCTTTTTAATTTAGTGATAATTAACTGTTAGTCTGAGTCACCAATCAAGATACTTAGTATCAATATTTATTGGTCAAAATATTAACAAAAATGGCCATGTTTGGGCTGGGAATGTGGCTTAGCTAGAGTGTTTGCCTAGCATGCATGAAGCCCTGGGTTTGATTCCTCAGCACCACATAAATAAAGCCTGAAGTGGTACTGTGGCTCATGTGGTACAGTGCTAGCCTTGAGCAAAGGAAGCTCAGAGACAATGTCCAGGGCCTGAGGACAGGCAAAAAATGGCCAAGTTCATAATTTTATCTTCTCTCAAAATCGGAACACTCTGTTTCACCTTTGACTTTGAAATGCTAGAGAACTAAAATTCCTAGGAAAATTCTAGCCCATAGCAAAGAAATTCAGAAGACCATCTAGAGATAGAGCTTAGAGGATTTGAAGGATGAGAAAAACAGGAGGAGAATCTGGATCTGCATGTATCACCAAAACAAAGCGAGGTGTTTTGAGGAGGAAGAAGAAATGGAAATCTTCAAGTACTGCTAAACATCAGGTATATAAAAGTCTGGACATATATTCCGCATGGAGAGACTTGGAGGTAATGTGTGACCTTCACAGCATTGTTTCCTGAGAATGGTGGGACTAAAATTCCAACAGATAGGGTATAAGAAGTAAGTGGGAAGTAAGGAAAAGAGATGTGTGTACAGATGAATGCTTTCTTCATTGTGGTAGTGAAGGAAGAAATAGAAGAGTAGCTGGAGGACCACAGGGTGTGAGGAACAGGAACTCGTCTGTCTTAAAGGATAGATACCTGAGCAGGTTTTGAGCTGACTAGAAAATTTCCACTGGACAGGCAAGACTGCCTAACCAAGAGAGAACTTATACCACATCAGATAACTTCTTGAGAACCATAACGACTCCAGACCCAAGTATCATCTTAGAACAGACCAGAAATACAAGTTGCACATGGAAGGGAGGGGGGAAAAATAAATAAAATAAATTTAAAAAAATAGAGTACCTATGAAACAGAAACTACCCATTTATGAGCCAGTTGAAAATAGTGAACAAGAGCTAAAGCTAAATATTTTCTACACTTCATACTTGGAGCCTGCCCGCCAGTGTCTGACACCTACAATTCTTACACTTAGGAGGCTGAGATCTGAGGAATCACTGTTTGAAGCCAGCCCTGGTGGGAAAGTCCATGAGACATTTGGTCTTGAACTAACCACAAAAACCTGGAGAGGGAACTGTGGCTAAAAATGGTACCTTCTTTTCTTAACAGTTCCTGCTGTTTACTGAAAGTTATTCTCTTTACCTAAATATTTTTACTTTCTATAATAGTATTTCCCCATCTGGTGTCGCTTAGCTAGAAATCATTCCATCAGCTTCTAGGAATATTTTTCTTTCTTTATGCACACACATGCCCACCATGCTGGTTATGTTGTCATGCATGATATATTTTAGGCATACACAACCATAGTCATGTACAGTATGGATAAACTCGGCCTATTTTCATTTTTCAACATAACACTTATCTTTTATTCTAACATGATTTGTTATTGAGCTCCTTTGACCCTTTATAAGCAAAATAACTCTTTTCCTGCATGCACGATGTAATCCTTAACAATGAACATCCGTTGTCAGTGATAATAGCCATCATTGGCCTGTTCGCTCCACAAATTGTGTGTGTGTGTGTGTGTGTGTGTGTGTGTGTGACCATGTCCATGTGTGTGTCTGTATGCTCCTAGGGCTTGAAATCAGGCCCGGTGCACTTTCTCTTCTTTTTGATCAAGGCTAACGCCCTACCACTTGAGCCCATAGCTTTACTTCTGGCATTTTGAGTAATTTTAATGGAAATAATTGTGTCACAGACTTTTAATCCCTGGGGCTATCTTTGAACATAGATCCGAAGATCTGAGAAGTTGGGATTACAAGTGTCAGCCACCAGCACCAGGCTATAGGTTATTTTATATACTTTTGCAGTATAATTAATGATGCAATGGGCAAGTCTGTGACTATCATTTTGAGTCACTTGCCTCTATAGACTTTTTTTGGGGAGAGTTACTATTCCTCCTACATTTATAGGCTTGCACTGTGAATTCTTCCTCTGCTCATCCCTTAAGTCCAACATTTTCCTCGGCCCTTTGCCTTGGGTATGTCCTTTCCCCACTGTCTTCGGGTGACCTTATGTAGCCATGTAACTCTTGAGTGTCATCTCACTACACTTTTAAGTGTGTATCCAGCTGTGGCTCCCTGACATAGCTCGAAATCAGGCAAACCCCCACCCACATCATCATCTGCAGTATCACCTCTTTTAAAAACCTCCTCTTTTATGCTGTTTACTCTTCCCTGTACAAGCCTTCCATTCTAATAAATACAAACCTAGGGCAAGTCTCCACTCGTTATTTTCCATCAAAACCACAAATCTTTGCTTTGCAGATGTGCATTTTAGTCTTGCAAATTCTAGTGTTGTAAGAGCCCTTGAAACTATTGGTTTTCCATAGCCCTTGCTTTAGGACACAGTTGCACAATGAGATCACCGTGGCCTCCCCCTAATGCCTGTCACCGGCTTTCCTCATGCTGTACCAGCCTGCAGTACCATTCACCTGGCCCGGAAAGTCCTCTGTAGCTCTTCTGACCCCACGTGAGCTACGTATTTTCTTAGATTTGTAGGCCCTCTCTTTCATTACCTTCCTAAGGCTTACTATTACACGTGCTGCCACCTGCTTATCGTCTCCCACTTCCCCACTGGGTTTTGAACTCTAGGAACTTGGAGCTCTGTTCACCATTCAATCGCCAGGGCCTAGCAGAGAAAACACTTACATACTTCCTAATTGTGTTGAGTGTTCGACTGTTTTTAAGCTTTCTAATATTTAAACTGTATGACACGTAGAAAAGAAAATGATCACAAGTCCATCAATTGCATAATGAGAAAATTCTGGAATTAGAAGGCTAGGATGATATTTCTGGGTCTTTCCTTGCCTTGTTGAATTTTCTGACCATAATGTAATCATATAATACTCATCATCATGGAGAATGCAATAAAAATAACAATCTCATCCTGAATTTATGGTCTCTAAATAGTGGGAAGCAATTTTGTGAATTACTTGTGCAAGACCGCTTTGAGGCTGGATGCTGGTGGCTCAGGAGGCTGAGATCTGAGTATCAACATTTGAAAAGTCTGAGAGAGTCACATCTCTTATTTATTGCCCCATATTAAAAGCCAGGAGTGAAGCTATGGCACAAGTGCTAGAAGGTTAGCCTTAGTCACAAAGTTCAGGGACATTGTGCAGTCCTTGAGGTCAAAGCCCAGGCCTTGCACAAGCAAAAAAGATCCCTTTAAGGTACAATTACATCATTTCTTCTAGAGGATGGGGGTTTAACTCCTATGTGATACTGTAGAAATAAGAGTGCTCAGGTGGTCACCTACTATTCAGATTGTATCAGCATGACTCATGAAGTTCCCTCAGGCAGAATATGGCCTACATAAGGTAGCCTATAATATACACGTTAATGTCTATTTCTTAAGAATTCTGAAGGTTAGTGCTGATGACTTACACCTGTAATCCTAGCTACTCAGTAGGCCAAGATCTGCAGATTGTGGTTTGAAGCCAACTCACGCAGGGAAGTCTATGAGGCTCTTATATCCAATTAACCAGAAAAAAACAAAACAAACAAATACATGTGGCGTGTGGTTGGAAGTGGTAGAGTGCTAGCTCTTATTGTAAAAGCTCAGGGACATCACCCAGGTCCTGAGTTCAAGCCCCATAACTAAAAAAATAAATAAAAGAATTAAAAATATTTTAGGGTGAAAATATGTGCAAATTATTTCAGCGTATTCCTAAATTCTTCCATCTTGATATTCTGAAGATACTCTTTTCATCTCCCCACATCTACTCAAACCATCTGTGTACCAGGCAAAATTTCTGAAATGTAAAACAAACTGAAATATATCCATAGTGTTTATTCAGAAAGGACTATAATGATAATGGCGAGTGGCAATGGCACAGCTCATAGAAGAACTCAATTCTGTGTGATTACCTAAGGAAATCTGGACATTCTGGCCATGAGCTTATGCTCACGATTCAGCTCCAGCGCTTTGCAAACTCCTGCAAGCAGTGTGGGATGCCTACTGCTCTAAGATGGGGTTCACTACTATTACAAGTAGAAAAAGTAGAATTTTATGCAACTTGCATTTTACCTCTCCATATATCAGTCTTTAAAAATATTGAAAGCAGGACACTGGTGCCTCATGCATGTAATTTGCGCCAAAAGTCAATGACCAATTAACCACTAAAAAGCTGGAAATGAAGCATTGGCTCAATTGGGATAGATTGCCCTCCTTGAATGAAAAACTAAGGGATAGTGCCCATGCCTAGTTAAAACACCAAGACAAAAAAATAATTAAAATTATTTACCATTAATTAACACTAGCATCTTAGGAAACATTTCCTTTGAATGTTCCCAGCTTGTACCATGAGTGTTACTTTTATACCAGTTTGAAAAGTAGACATTCTTAAATGTTGCAGCTCAGGATAAGAATCCTTCCACATGTCCTATTTTTACTTTGCTACATGTAAACATCCACATCCCTTAGGAAATCTTTGCTCTCAGCTTCTACAAGGTAGTTATTTTCCTGGTTAATGACATTGAGAAATAAAAAACCCGAGTCCCCAAATAAAGATTTCCTGTTTGAGGAAAAGAATCTTTCTAGGTGATAATTACCTGTGCACTTCACTTTTTCAATTAAATTAGCAAGACAAATCAAGTTAAAAACTTTGATTTCATGGGGGTGGGGGGTAGAAGGGAAATTGAAAATCACACAGCAAGCT
The DNA here is from genome assembly GCF_023159225.1 of Perognathus longimembris pacificus. NCBI lineage: Eukaryota > Metazoa > Chordata > Mammalia > Rodentia > Heteromyidae > Perognathus > Perognathus longimembris. The sequence continues at coordinate 44,906,226 of NC_063172.1, read as the reverse complement.
GATGGACACACTCAAATCTATATATAGGGAGTGGCTTATTTATACATTCAACTTCAAAATATTTGAACGGCCTACCATGTGTTCTGCTAAAAGACTCTTAGAATTATTTTGCTAGATAATTCTGTTCTCAGTGACATGATGATTTCTCACCACTAATCAAGATTCTGATCCACATAGACTCCTTGTTTGTATCTGTTTTTGTTCTTTGTTACATAAATATGAGGTTTATATATAAAATTTGCTCTAAATCGGGCTAATGAGTCACAGATGGAAAGAGGTTGGCACATTAGCATGTAATGACATTTTAAACTCATATTCTGTAGTAAAACAAAAGCAAATTGTACACATCTGTTTTCCACCTTGTAGCATTTCTGAGATTGTGCACAGTCTGTGTGTAAAGGACTTTTTACTTAGGGAGAAGAAAAAGGGGACACAGGTCACCTCAAAACTAGCCAGCTATATCATGGCTTTATCAGATAGGTTTGGCAAAACGGGGGTGAGATTTCCTCTGATTGGCTTCCTTAGAAATCACTGCACTAAAAAAGGAGACTCAAAGACCGGAGGGCTGAGGAATGTCTTTATATTATGAATCTAACTCGATTGCTTTTATTAAAAAGAAAAACATACCCCTAATATGGGGGGGGAGAGAAAAAGAGAAATATATCCCCCAATCTAATAAAATTTAAAACTTAAGAAACTTTGTGACCTTTCCTAAAAATATCTCCCATAATAGAATTCGATGGGAAGAGAAGAAAGGGAGGAAAGGAATCTAGAGAGACTTGAGTCCATGTATTGCTGTGGTTGTTGTTTATTTGTGTAATAAACATGTTCTGTGTATGTGTGATTTTTTAATTAGGACAAAAAGCATCACTGTCATATGTTGCTAAAAAAAAAATGGAGCCACGGGGCTGGGAATATGGCCTAGTGGCCAAAGTACTTGCCTCAAATAGATGAAACCCTGGGTTCGATTCCTCAATCACCATATATATAGAAAACAGCCAGAAGTGGTACTGTGGCTCCAATGGCAGAGTGCTAGCCTTGAGAAAAAGAAGCCAGGGACAGTGTTCAGGCCCTGAGTTAATGGCCCAGGACTGGCAAAAAAAAAAGAAAAGAAATAGAGCCAAAGCAGTCTTCTTTTGTTGATAACTCCAATGAGGAGAGGTTACCAAAATACAAATCTTTAAATATGTCTCCCCCGTTTTGCTTGGCTAAATAATGCCAAACCACTTTTCTTCTCTAAGGGGTTGTGTGAACTATCAAGTTCTTTTGGAAAAGTTACGTGACAGAAGTGCTAGCTGCAGAATGTGACCATGAAATGTGCATGTTACAAAAGACAGATTTCCATCCTCCATTTCAGCAAGCACTCCTGAAACAGGAGATCTGAGAGACACATCATGATTAGACAGAGAATATTTAGCCAGGTGAAGGGTAAGACTTTTTTGTGAGGCAAATTCCATTTATTCCAAGAAATCCTCTGATCTGACTGAAAAATCCCCTTCCCATTCTTTCTTGTCTAAAGGAGAATTAATTACATGTGTTGTGTGTCCACAGTTGCAAACTGAGCTGCTTAAGACATTTTCCACAAAGATCTAAAATAGTGACTTAGATGGAGATCAGAGGGAAGTGTCCTTGGGTTGGGACAACTGGCATGATGCTTTCCATAGCTGTGCTGAAAACAAGGGAGTCTTGGAGATGTTAGAAAACACCCATCCTTGCCATAGTCTACAGAAAGAGTCAAGTGCTCCTGGGATGAGATTTGATCAGGAAGACCAAGGGATCTTTCCCCATAGATTAGGGCTACCTAGGCGCCATAGCTGAAGACTAACGTCTTCAGCCTTCAGAGTGCTAGTGAAGCCTCCCACAGGACCAGGCATGTCTAATACTCAGTACTGAATCAGGAAGACCTGAATAGTGCTCTGCTCATTGTATAATCTCAACCTTGTTCAAGGTGGTCTTAGATGCGTTGGATAATATAAAAGGAGGGATTCAAAGCTGCTCTGCTGCTTGTTCCATGATGTGTCAGGTTTTCTTTTATGATGTCTGTTAGCAAAGTAAGGGGCTGTTCTCTGAATTTCTCTGTCCTCTGGGCTGTTGAACATGTCAAAAGCAGTCACAGTTGACTTTGTAAGTAAGCAGTCGGGAGTTGTCCATGAGGATGGATTTAAGTCTGTTCTCCCAGAATCTCCTGGAAGTGGACAGATAGATGATGAATGCAGAATTCATAGAGGTGGAATCTTTATTCCCCGGAAGCTTTGCAGTTCCAACACTAAGAGTACACCATGTGTCATGTCCATATGGATGGGAACCTTGCCATCTGTGGGAAGATCCACAGATCTCAAGTGCTATTGGCAGGCTCCTGAAGGCTAAAGTGTATACAAGACCCTTCTGTTCAGAAGGGACTGGGTCAAGGTTACAGCAGAAATGATGAACTCCTTGGCAGCTTCAGTGTCTTCCAAGTCAGGAAGGGAAAGGCACAGATCCTTGTGAAATACATCTTTAGATGTGAGCATAGCCTACTATTGTGGACAAATTGTCAATGGCCTCTGGTGTTCTTAGCAGACTTCAGGATCATAAAGGGAGAATAAAATTGTTAGAGATTTCACTTTTTATCTTCCCCGCTGTGACTTGATTTTGCCTGGTGATAGAAACTAGTGAGGAAGTTGTTTGGGGTTATATGATTCTCCATTGGGAACTTTCCAATGTTAAAATATGTATCTACAAAGAATATACTCACTATGGAAACATGGACAAAGGAAGACATGGATATTTTCTGAGAATTGTGCCTATTCATTTAAAACTTAGAGAACAATTTAATGTTTTCAACCTCTGTAGTATGGGATGCTAGAATCTGGAATGCTATGAAGACCTGTAGGATATTTGCTTTGATGTTTTTAATTTGTGATGTAGGTTTCCAGTGCCAGAATAGGTATGGGAACTGTTTCATAAAATAGAAAGGAAATGAGCCTCACCCACTCTTCCAGAGATACATTAATTTAAAGAATGGAAAAGAATCACATGTTACAATGGGGAAGAGCAGAAGGGCAAGATGGTTCTCACGTGACAAACGCTAGGCAGCCTCTTTCTGCATTTTCTAACCAGGTTTGTCTTTACTAGAGTGGTTCACTTTTACCAGCCTCTATGTTCTTGGACTGTTTTTCATCTTCAGAGATGAGAACTCTCTAGGTTTCTGAGTGCCTATCCTGTTCTCTTTCTCTGTCCAACTTTCTTGTCTTAGTTTTCCTTCTAAAAATATTTGTCCACCATCGTGGCAGTAAGACTCTCTGTACTTGGTATCAGTGGACAAGCAGTCTAATTTCCTGCTTTTCTCCCTAACTTGATCTGTCACCGATGCTTACCAGTTCTTTGGATTAGGATTGGACATTTTATTGGGTCACTATACCTACAGCCTTCTTAGGAGGTCCTTTTTTAGGAGGTCCACAGGGCTATTGCTCTGGTTGGTGACTGAGTGGAGTGAAGAGAGAAGGGAGTGCAGGAGGTGTTAGTGAGCTGATCAGTTAGAGATGACTCAGTCTTGAGCTTGCTCAAGAGAGGCCACAGTGAAGCCATGAGCAGTGCATCTCAGATTGCCCCCTCTGTGTGGAGAGTTTTGTCAGTTGCGTTCTTTTTAGCTTTCCCCATTAGTATTTCCTGGAAGTGTTGAAATGGTACTCAGGAAAGGAAATAAGTGGGGAATGAGAATGGAGTGGGGTGACACTCCTAATAGTTCAGATGTGGTCAAACCCACCTGACTCTGCTTTTCAGAAGGATAGGGCCTGGCCTGATACTACCTACAGCAAAGGAGTTTCTTGTTTCTTTCCTATGTGTGAGAGCTGCCTTGGAGGAAATGTGACACAAATTTTCCCCCTATTACCTGGAGGCAAACATATCTTTTTTCCTGTTCAGGTGTCATTGAAGGACAAAGACAGATATTATTTTGTGCATCTTATTTTGTGTAAACTTAGTTACTTGACATTTTTCATTTGGGAGGTGTGAGGAGGGCTTGTGTGGCCCGTGACTTGAGAAGGCTACAAGTTTCCCTCAAAGCCTGTGCCCTACAGAGGCCTGGGGATGAGTTGATATGTGAAGTTGAACTGGCTGATAACGGGACTTGGGAGAAGATCTGAGCTTTCTGTATTGCTGAGTGGAAGCTTATCCCTTGAACTCCAGAAGATGTCTATATTTGAGTCATTTTCTCTTGGTATTTGATGGTTTCCCATGAAATTCAGCATGTTTCTAATCTGTGAGTGCACTTGTTGTGACCTAAGGCTCTGTTAAATGCAACATCTACAAAAGCCCTTTTCTCTCTGGTCAACACCTCTGCAGGATCTTCCTTGAATGAGGGAAATGTGTGCACTTCTCTTAGGCACTTGTCTGTGCTCTGAAGGACATACCTCATGGTCTCTGCATTGCACAAGCTTCAGTGCTTATCTGACGTGGGCTATCATGGGCAGGCTCTGTCTGGATGTTCATGATCTTTTCCTTCAAATATCCATGCTCACATTTAGCCTGTGGTGTGGGACCCTACCTGGCAGTTCTGCTGAGCCACAGTGGATTTCCCTGATCTAGCCCCCAGTGACGAGGTGCATTGTCCAAGTTTGTGATCCACCTGGTGATCGCTGATTTCTCCTCAGGAATTGGTCAGCTGCTGAGTCTCCTAGAGATGGAGGTGATTAGAACAGTTTTCTGGGAACTCGGAATCACAATTTGTTGGCCAGCCTAGGAAACCCAGAGGAGAGAATGGCAAATGATGGCAAGGCAACATGTGAGAATAGAATTGTGTTGGTCACCTTTAGGCCATGGTGGCTTGCTGTCATCAGAAAACCCCTATGAAGCTCCACTGAATGCAGGTCAGAATGTCCTTGTAAAGGAGCAAGAATCCTGGGGGTAGGAACCAGTGCCACTGTTCATTCTATCCTTTACCATCTAAGATAGCCTTTGTAGCTGAAGCTGAACTGGTCCAGGACAGTTTCCAGAAAGCTGTACTTTAGAAGTTAGAGGGAGGTGTCCCTCTGGGATGGCAAAGCAGGCACAATGCTTTCCTCACAGCTGTGCTGCCAACCAGGGAGTGTACAAGGTGTCATGTCTTTCTCAAGCTCTGCAGAAGGATCAGTGTACTTGGGATTTTCTTTTACCATAGACAAGGCGAGGTATCTCGCACTGTAGTAGGGCTGGTGGGATTGAAGGCTGATGTCCTACTCATTTCGCCCCTTAAGTTTTGATGAATCACTGCAAGTGGAACAGGAAGAGAATGGAGCACTGTCATGCACAATTAACCGCAGTGGTCTCCACTGGAAGAGGCTTTCAAGTCTCATGACAGAATGAGAGGGGGGAGGGGAGGGATTCAAAGGGCATTCATCTAGCAGGTGCCTGTCTCTGATTTATTTTTTTGTCTGGCAATAGCCTACCAACCCGTAATACACCTCCCTTCAGTGATGTAGCTGACATGAGCTACATCTCTGACTCCTTGCTGTGCCCTATGGAGTGTTGAGCATAGGATGCACTCGATTGAGTGAGATTTCTTTTTAAGATGGGAGATTTAAAGTTCCCTTAGTATCTCAGAAACCTCTACTTGGTTACATTATCTTCAATTCATCCAGCTTGAGGGGGAAGGCAGAAAGCATGGTGTAGGAAACTTCTTTTTCCTCTAACGTCTGTTCCCTGACCACTAGCAGTACTGTGCAGAATTTTGAGAAACAGGACTGATGATGTTTTTAGCAGCAACGTCCCTCTCACATCATCCAGTGGTGTGTGCCCATCCCTGGCATCTCTGCTGAGCCATACTGAATTTCTATAGCAGGACAGACTCAGTGGTCTCAAGTCCAGAGACCAGGATTGTAAAATCGCATCTGGCGTGTTTCTGCAAGGCCAGAGTGTAAGCCAGAGAGCTTCTGTGTGGCGTGAAAGGACCTGCTAGTCTTGCGATCCTGCTGAGACCATTTTAGATGAATTCCTAGAGATGTTCTGGTGTCGATAGTGTGTGTTTTGCTTTCATTTAGTAGCTGGCACATCAGAGTGGCAAATGCTGGTCAGAAAGAATGAGCTGATGTTGCAAGGAGAGAAATGAAGAGATGGATGGTTTGTCTCTTAGGCAGCTATGCAAAACGACCATGCCAGAAGAGCTGGGGCTCCAGGTCCCTGTGAGACATAATCCTGCAGAAGGCTTAGCCTGTTTTGAGTGAGAAGGTCCCCTGCTCTTCTCATTAAGACCTCAAAATCCTGAAAGAATCCTTGTCATTTTCAGACATGGACCATCTAGTCCCTGGAACTGGTACCTTCGTGCCTGGTAGCAGAGGTGCCTTTTCTGGCCTCTCGGCCTTGCCATCTTCCCGCATGGGGAGACCCCAAGTTGGTGCCTTTACTTTGCTGCTGGTGAGTATCACAGTATTTTCTGCCTTGAGGTCACTGTGTGCAAAGCAATTGTTTTGGCAATAGTAAACAGCATTCAGGTCTGGCTGAAACAAAGGCCTGGCTGACACCATCGCCTCCAACATGCTGTTGGAGGTGGTCCACTAGGTCTCCTCCGTGTAGATATTCCATCACAAAATACAAATGCTCCTCTGTCTCTGCTACCTCAAAATTTTTATAATAGGACTGATCCCCAGATGTCAAATTTTCTAATTTCTTGGCAAAGGAAGACTTGTTCCTTCTTGTCAGGTGCTTTCATAGCCATCAGGGATGTCTATGAAAAGGTGCTTTGGTAACTGATGGTTCCCTGGCACCTGGTAGGAGCTACTTGTGTGAGGAGCTGGCCTCCAGGCCAGGTTGAGACCTGTCCTAATACTGTCATAGCCATCCTAGAGCATGCCCTGACCATGCTATCTGGGTGAAGTTCCAGAGTTTCCTCTGATGTGTTTGGCAAAGTCCATGTAAATCTAGCCATGTCATTCAGAACCTACTCTTTGGCCACTTTCCTTAGAAGGCATGGAAACCAAGTACTATATGCACTGGCATTTGAAGAGAAGGTAAGTCCTCAGCTTTGAAGGTATTGCTCCTGCTCACCACAAAGAAGTGGTATTTGTTCCCAATTGTGTTACATGTGCTTATGAGAGCCACAATGGCCTCCTTTGTCAGTATTACTAGTGAGGGACATCTTCAGGTCAAGTTCCACCAGGGTGTGTTTGATAACAGGATGTGGCCCACTTTTCCGCTGCAGCTTCCATTGCTCATGGGATCCCAGAGTTTTGATCAGCATCAGGCACAAACAACTGTGTCCCCCACAACACTCCCCAAAGTGGTTTGAATTGGCCAAGCCCCATTAGCCAGCAGCCAATGCAGAACTGGGCTTTTACTATGTGGAAATTCTTTTCTCTTTGTAGTTGCATGGTGCCAAAGGAGATTAGCTTGTGTCTGGCACATGTTCAGCCTTGTGTAATTTCTGAATTCTGTGCAAATAGGGACAATTCTCTTGTTTCCTGAGGCTCTGCAGAGTGACCCTATGTATCTGTGTTCCTGAGATTCACCAGCTCCAGTGCTGGAGAAGTGTGCCAAGTCTTGGGTGGGTGATGCTGGCCTGGGAGGTGAGTGCTTGAAGTGTGTTGTCTTGTTGCCTCTTCCTAGCTTGGTTCTCAGTTTAGCCTGTGGTGTGGGATCCAGCCTATATCTCTCAGTAGCCCTAGAAAATTTCTTTTGGTCTGAATTCTAGTGATGGACATGTTGCCAGACTGAGGTAGGTGTCTGTCATAGGTGATTTGTATATCCAGTAGGTTTCTTCCCACTGTTTTCTAAGTTGTCTTTTGAGCCAAACTATAACCTTGGGAACTTCCTTGTACCATGTCTTGCATTCAATTCCATTCCGTAACACAACTATTTCATTTTAAAAGCTTCTATTGAAATAGTGTTTTTTACCTGATCAATGGAAGGGTATTTGAAATACAGAATTAATCCTGAGCTGTCCTTAAAACAGATTAGAGGCCTATGATTAGGTCCTTGTTTTCATCCTAGGAAATAATTCCAGGGAATATCAAGTCAGGAGAAAATGGTGAATAGTAATAGGGAGAGAGTAGCCTCTTATAGTCAGGGCCTGTAGATTGTCATTTGTAGGCCATGTGTGAGTCATTCCTACAGAGGTGTGTAGGAGTTATAAAAAATGGGCAGCCAATGAACGAGAATACCACACACTATTCAAGCAGAAAAGAAAACCATATTTTGCTGAGCTGCTGGCTTGGGGCCAGGTTCAAGCCCCGCCAGGTGGTCGAGAGTGGGAGTCACCCCCAGGTGATGCCTTTTCTGGGGTAGGGGTGGGGAGTTGTGGCCATGTGGATTAGGCTGTGGCCTCATGGAAGGGGGAAGTGACTGCCTACAGGTATGCTGGATTTCCAGGTAACTGGGTGGTTAACCAGGTGGGGGCATCTGCCTGGAGCCCTCCTGTGGGAAGACTTTACCAAGGGTAGCTAAAGGATATACCTCAATTTGGTGGGTATGGTAGACATGTACCCTTTTTTTCTGCAGCTTAAGGGTGGAGGATATTATTAAATAGGTCATGCCAACTAAGGTCATAGACCTGAACAAGATCTTTAAACTGTTTGGTATAACTGCTAGGGTCTTGGGAATATGATTTCAGCTGCTTTTCCATCTGAGCCATATCAAACATTGAAAATGGAGCAAGCACTCTTACCATTACCCCTTTGTGCCTGATACCTCCCACAAAATCCACAAAGAGTTTGTGGGGGCTCAGTGCCACCACTGGGAGATTGGGTATGAGATTAATGAGGGGAGAGAATGTGAGGGAGGGAAGATGTAAAGGAGGGTGGAGAGGAAGAAGGTGAAGGTGCTGAAGGATCAGCAGGAAGAGGCAGAGAGTCAAATGGGGTGAGACATGGGGTCTCAGAGCTCTCAAAAATGGGGTGTTCACGTGCCAAAAGTATGGGGACAGCTGGGCATGATTCGCAAAGAGTAGGGGTATTCTTCAGAGTAAAGAAAGCCTGAATATAGATGACTTCTGACCATTAACCAACCTGAGGCAAAAACTGTCTAAATAAATCTGAGAATTATATAATCTAAATTCCATGTTTGGGCCACCGGGAGCCATTGCCATGTTGCTACTCCTACCAGACTTCAGTGCAAGAATGAATTAGGTGTTTTCAGTTGATGCAGCCTTTAAAGGACAAGACATCCAATGAGTGCAGAAGGCATTCCAGAGGAGTTCCCTGCTTCAGGTCTGACTTGCAGAACCCTATTAGAAGTGGAGGGGGGAATAAATTTGGTGGGTGAATGAAAATTTCTTGGACAGATGCAGTGGTCCCCCACTTTGGAGGCAACCAGGCCCTGGGCATGAGGAGTTCTCTGGCATGGTAACACTTCTGGAACAAGAGAGCAACAGAAAACCTACAGATCAGTTTCATTAACTGGAGCATATAATTAGTGTGGATAAGGATGTGGAGGACAGAAATGGAATTGGTGAAAACTCTCAGGAAGAGTTTAGCCTCGGAAGGGCAGTTTCTGTGATAGTCATTTGTAAGCCATGTGAGTCATTCCTACTAAATGGTAGCTAAGGGATATACCTCAAGTGATTCTCTTTGAAACACAAAGGTAAGGTCCATCCACCCCACTGATAATCACTCTGTTTTCATTAAGCTGATATGTGTTTTTGTGTCTGAGCATACTTGGGACATTTGGGAGAACGCTATAAAATAATAACCTTGACAGGTTTGGGCAAGTGTCATTTGGGGAAGGCAGAGCTGTCCAAAGAACCAATCTGCCTAGAAGACAACATCAAACATGGCAGCCGCTCTCCCATGTGTCCATGCTCTCTTGAAAGATGACAATTTTCTGTGGCTTCCCTTTATCTAGAAAGGGAAGGGAAGTGTTTAGCAACCCTGTCTTACTTTTATGATCTTCTCCTTAACACTTGGAATTTAAATGGAAGCTTACCTGGGAAAAGACATCTCTCCATTGATTAAGGCGGATTTTAAATATTGCTGCTAGAGCAATAGAAAGATTTCCAAAGCCATTCTTCTGCATTGGTAGCAGTTCTCTATGTGCTTCTCATTTTACAAGCTCTTTGTAGTCCTTGGTGATAATTATGTTCCCCAACACCCATGTGGTTCTTGATCTTATTCTCATATTCTCCTCCCACCACCAGCCCTGGGATGTACAGAAGTTGAGAATCCTATTAGTCTCTGTTTACCTTATAAAGTGTAGGTAGTTCTTCCAGGGAAATGATTGAATTCTGTTCAGCCAGCTTCTCATACAGGTGGATGATATGAATGGCATTGTTGAGCTTTACAGTTCGTGTGGTGAAGGGTTTGGAACAGCTGTTCCTGGAGATAGATCTTTCTCTTCTGATCCCATTGGCACCAAATGAACATTGCTGTCCCATCATGTCTAGAATATAGATCCATCTAAATACCTGCCTTCTGGGCAGGAAGATTCACTGGTTTCTGAAAATCCATACAGTAGACTCATTATAAAGTGTAGATGTGAACCACTGGAATAATGTGTGGGGAGGAAGTGCCTGCTGGTCTTGTTTTCAAAGTCTGTGGCACTTTGAGAACTGTGCTTTCAGTTTTATGGGGATGTGAGTCTGAAATACTTGACATGAGGGAGATTTGGGGATGGTTCAGAGCCATTGGTCACAAAGAAGATGTTGGATTGGAGCACAGACAGAAATGTTTGGCTCCTCAAAGGCAGAGGTGTCTGTATGAAATTTGACCTCAAATCACCTTAGCCAGTCTAGGGTGGAGAAAAGTGAGACTGCCCTCTAATGTGGCAGCTGATTATTGGTATTAACGAAGGGTAGTACTGAGGCATTTCACATCTTAATGATGCTGGTAATAATAGGGATGTGTCTCTGTTTACTTAACTGGAGAGGGTGTCTAGTGAAGAGGTTAAATAGATCTGTAGATCTGTAGAATGCTTTCCCATGAGGTCTCTAATTTTACATTGACTTAATAGAGAAGTAATCTTTAACTTTGGTCTATTTAGGAATTTGTGTTTTGTTTTTTTTTCTTTTTGTACCAGTCCTGGGCCTTGAACTCAGGGCCTGAGTTCTGTCCCTGGCTTCTCTTTGCTCAAGGCTAGCACTCCCCGACTTGATCCACAGTGCCATTTCTGGCCATTTTCTGTATATGTGGTGCTGGGGAATTGAACTCAGGGCTTCATGTACTCAAGCACTCTTGCCACTAGGCCATATTCCCAGCCCACTTTAGTTTATTTTGGTAATTCATCTTTCATGGCATGTATATTTAGACATTCCAAATAAAGAATGCTGTTAAAAATTCATGCAGTGTACACCAGAGCCCTGGTGTGTCTGTTACAGCACTCTTGCTGCTTTCACCCTTCCTTCTTCAGTATTCCCAAGGAAGAAATCATGAATCCTGTCTTTTTAATACAAGTGAAATGCTGGAGATATATTCCCAAGCACCCTGAGAGTTGTATTGAAACAGTGATCTCAAACTGGCCTTTATATAATATGAGCACCATGTTAAAGAGCCCAATACAGCAATTGAGGCTGTCTTCTGGTGAGCCAGAGCAGAGTTATGATCCTGCTTTCACTTAGAAAAGACAAATACTTGGGCATATTAGTCCTACTTTCCCAAGATGACAGTACATGTTGCCCTGTCAGACTTCTCTAAATCTTGCTTGAGATCTTCTGTCTCAGGCTGACCTATCCAGCTATTCTTCTCCATAGCACTTTGTCAATTTAATTGCCTTTGTGAATATAGTGTCCATAGTTAACGGGAGACATTCTGCACGGTTTACAGCTGGCTGTTTATCCAATTCAATCCTCTTGGGCCCTAGTTCACTCTTTTCTGTGTCACCTAACCTGTTTTCCAGTTCTTTGAATTAGAATGTAGACATTTTCCTGAGCCATTTTCCCCATACAGCCTTTGGATATGTTATTTGGAAGTTACTAAAGGTGTCTTTGCAGATGTAAAATTTGGACTACAGGGCTACTATTGAGCAGGCCATTTGCAGAGATGCCTGTGGCTCATTCCTGCTGAAAGCTGGGAAAACCAGGAGCATCTCTGAATGTCCATGTAAATGTAAAGAGTTTGGCCATTTGCCCCCAACTCAGCTTGTTTTTTAGTTTCTCTGCCTGCCCCAAGGACTCAGACCCACAGCAGTGCTGACATGCGGTTTTTTAAAAAACGAGACTGAGACTGTGGTGACAGTGGTCTTCAGTTAAAGCTCACAGTGTTAGGTTTCTTTACACAGATGAAAGCTATACTTTGCATGCTGCATCACAAAAACCTTCCTGTCTCGCCTTCCTTCAATAGGAGTTTCCCTCTATGGGAATAAATTATTGACTTTATCTTGTCAGTCTTGTCATCATCTCTGTCTCTCCCATGAACATTTTGCAAGACAAATATAGGCAGCATTCATCATATCCACATAGTGTTGGACAGCTCATGCCTTTTCTCACTGGTAAATCCAGGTGAGACTGTCTAAAGCTCTGAAATCAGCATGCCCCAAATCTCTTACCATGCCCTCAGTTTTTGCAAGATAAATATTGTAGAAGAAATTTGCAGTTCTGATTTCCTTTTTGGTCATACTGGAGGCTAGAGTGTGTATTTCTATGGTCCACGTTGCTTTTCATTGCCATATGCCTCACTGTATGATGTAGATTAACATTGAAGACAGTTAACACCTGCTCATTCAGCTATCCTCCTTTATGTGAATGTCTAGGAACAGCCTGCTGCTCTGTTGGATCTAAGCCATTTATACCTTTTTTTGGTTGGAAGACATGTTGCTTTTCCCCAATATTTTGTAATTTCTGCTTTATCAACACAAGCCCCTATTACATTGCATCCCATTTAACATTGTTAAGCCTGAGCCATGCAATAGATGAGTATAGTATATCCCTTTCCAACTGCCTTGGTGTCTTAACCTGTATCTGATGCACTAGATCTTCTGATTTGTAGTGGACGTATGTGTCATTGTCATTGTTCTCCTGAGTGTGGTTTCTCCTTCATTATTGCCCCTGCTGTGTTCATAGAGGCCAGACACTGATTTCATTCCAGCTGATGCTCTTGGTCCCTTTCCATGGAGGGCTCATTGTCAGGCCACAGTTTTAGTTAGAATCCCAAGTTATACTCTTACTGTCCAGATGTTCTGTAAGGCACAGCTCCATTTATACACAGGGGAACTTCTCTGGATGGCAATCATGTGGATGCTATTTATGAAGGCTTGGGCCACCACTGTCCTTGCCTTGTGGGTTCCACATACATATGTGATTCTTGGGTTACAGGTGTTCTTTTCCATTCCCTGCCTTTGCTGTGGTGGAATACTGAGGATAAGGACCAGGGATTCAGTGTGGTAAGTAGATTGTCTTGCCGGGTCCATCTCTGCACTGACAAGATGCTTTCCCCACCCCTGAGCTTGAGCTCTACATGTGGTTGGCTCCTGGGCACAGCACAGGTATGCCATATCTATGTGTATGAAAACACACTGACTCTTGCTGGCTGGAACTCTGTGGCACTCTGAGGACATTTGTTCTTCAGAAAAACTCCTTACCTTAAGATGCTCTAGGGGTCAAGAACAAGAGATGTGGTAGCAGTCACATTGCAGATGCCAGTTGAAACATACTCAAATGGATCCCAGATTGGGGTATCCTTTTATGCAGTCTTGTCCTCTTCCCTGCATTTCCTCTTGAGTTTGTTCTATCTCAAATCTTAACCTAGCAGCTGTTGGCCTGAAGATTTGGCTGGTATGGATAATGTTTCCGTAGTGGGTTCTGACTATAATCACGTGTCCGATTCTGGATGGACGTGCCATTTTGAAGATGGAAGTCAGTCCTGGGGAAGACTATTTTCACCTTGATGTCTGGAATTGAGTCTGGGTCAAATCATAAATCTAAATAATAAGAATGGTGTCTCACAGATTTGTAAATACTTATATAAAGAGGTATAGGTTGAGCTGAATCCTAGAACCCCAACTGCTAGTGTTTATCATTTGCTTAACCTGAACCATTGAAGGAGCTGGGCTCTGGTCCAGACGATGGGTATTTGAGCTGCCTGTGAGAGCCATGAGGAATACCCTAAACCCAGTGGCTTGAGTCTCCTATATGATTATGATTTGCCCCTACATTTGATAGGATATTATCACTCTACATATTAATTTCTGTCTTAATTGATGATCCTCTTCATTGAGACCAAGTTGAGATTTCTTACAGTATTTGCATTTTCCTTGAGTACTTTTTCTGTCTTGTGGACTCTTGTTCTGAGTGTACCTTGTTATGTTTTGGCACAATTGAGAAATAGTTGAAGATTAAAAAAGTTGTTTAGGGTGACAGACACAGCAGTTGAACATGGCTGTTCCCTGAGACTTCTTGGCCCTGATACAAGTATCCCCAACATGGTGGGCTGAGACCGTGTTTGTCATATCCAGTGCTGTGTTCTTCCTCCTCTGGGTAGATAGGGCCATTGAAATTAGAGGATCCTTGGACCCAAACACATGGGCAAGGCATTGTCTGGAATAGAGGTAACTTGTTCATATTTTTCTTTTTTTTTGGCCAGTCCTGGGGCTTGGACTCAGGGCCTGAGCACTGTCCCTGGCTTCTTCTTGCTCAAGGCTAGCACTCTGCCACTTGAGCCACAGCGCCACTTCTGGCCATTTTCTGTATATGTGGTGCTGGGGAATCAAACCCAGGGCCTCATGTATACGAGGCAGGCACTCTTGCCACTAGGCCATATCCCCAGCCCATATTTTTCAAACATTGGACCCTTTCTGGTTTATTGCTGGAGATCTTCAAATTAATCTTTAGAAATAAGTTTTCTATACAAGGCCCCAGTTACCTTGCACAAATCCTTGGAAATAGAGCTGTCAATTTTAAATACGTCAAGTCCTTCAATGGAGATAGTATAAGCATGATGGATATATTCTCCTTGGCAAGGAAAATTTGCCAAGTTGTTACAGTAGCTACCTGCTTGACGTGTTTAAAAATTGATCATAAACATATAATGTTACTTAAAGTCAGTTGATGTTGGGTAATGAGGCCTGCAGCAAATACATACAAACAAAGGAGCCCCACCCATTCCCAGGCTCATGGCATCTCTTCAGATGGCTGTCCTAAGCTCAGACACAAAAGCTATCAGATTTGGGCAACTTGCAATGTAATGGCCAGCACGAGACAGGAGCTGAGGTGAAATAAAACACACAAATTCTGAGAAAAAGGCCCCTTGTCAATATAGCACTCCAGTTACTTGTTGCAAGTGTGCTCATCTTTGGGTATTTAAGGAAATTTCTTTGGGCAGAGGGGAGTTATTATCTGTCAGCCTTGAACAATCCCACCTCCAACATGAACCCATTCTTCCAGGAGTTTTCATCAGCTCTTCATCTAACAAGGTGGATAGAGGGGCTAGGGATATGGCCTAGTGGCAAGAGAGCTTGCCTCGTATACATGAGGCCCTGGGTTCAACTCCCCACCACCATATATACAGAAACTGGCCAGAAGTGGCGCTGTGGCTCAAGTAGCAGAGTGCTAGCCTTGAGCACAAGGAAGCCAGGGACAGTGCTCAGGCCCTGAGTTCAAGGCCCAGGACTGGCCAAAAAAAAAAAAAAGGTGGACAAAGAGATGCCTTTTCTAGAAGGTTGTGGAAACTCTTTCAGAATCTTAGTCTGTGTGTGAGGTAGGCTGTCCAGTTAGCAGCTCTTGGATCTCCCCTGAATGATTTATGCTGGGCATTCTTTTCTATGAGACTCATAGGCACACTATGACAGAAGCATCATACTTGTTCCTGTTGTTGCTAAAGTGTTGTTCTGCTACAGGGCACATAGGATTCTTGCATCTTATCTTGATTATGTCTCTAGACCTACAGTTAGTCTGCTCATCAAGTGAACCAAGGTCCCCCTCTAACCCATAATGCCTGCCTTCTTATTTTAGGTAGTGCTTGTCTTCCCAGCATCCTACTCTAACTCTTCAGTACTGACTGAAGACAATATTGCCTTACTGCCTTCATCCCATAGGAATCTATGTGTTGTATGTGAACTATGAGTCTTTTTTGTTGTTGTTATTCAGGCAGGAGAGAAAGTTTATTACCGAACTGCTGGCCTGTTGCCAAGGTGATCCAGGGCCAGAGAGAAGGGAGAGAAGGGAGAGAAGGAGTGAACCCTACCCAGCCTTGCCTTATCTAGGGCAGAGGCAGGGGGTTTGCCCAGGTGGATTAAGATGTGACCTCAGGTAAGGGGAGGTAACAGCCTCCAGGTCTGCTGGTTACCCAGGTATCTGTGTGGAGACTTAATGTGGTGGGGGCATCTGCTCCAAGCTCTCCAGGACAGACCTAACATTCCAGCCTTTTAATAGCTATGAAAAAGGACAAAGACTCTCTGGCTGCTTCCTGCTGGCATGGGGCATCGACATTAGGGGTAAAAGGCAGAAATGTGGCTCACATGAGTCGTGATAGCCATGTGTTCCAAATAACTTCTTTGGCAAGGAATACCTTAGAATACTCCCGCTTTACCCATTTGAATGTAGAGTGGTCAGAGTAAATTATCCCTGCCAAGGGATGCATTTGTAGGTATATGTCATGTATCTACTTTGAAAGGTGAAAGATTAATGAGATATGAAAGAAACTGAGGTTTCCCCATAGTACACAGAAGCCAACATGTCTCCACTGGATCAGAGGAAGCCTTGTCCCTCAAGCAGCACACTCTAGCAAAGTGTTTCATTTGGCACTGTGGGAAAGAATGTGAGTGGATGTCACTCTTTCCCCTTATGCCTGATTCTTTAGAGATGAAGAGCCATTTATCTCTTTCTTGACAAGCTACTCCCTGTAGCAGAGTCTGTCCTGGGACCTCAATTCAGAAGTGTCACAGGGGAGAAAAGAATGTTGAGGCTGTGTATCAGATGCACACTTGACTGATGGCTGATGGGTATATGAAGGCATGTGTGCAGCCACTGGTGTTGGAGGGTGACTGACTTGTGGAGAGAGGCTCGCCCTGTCACAGCTGTCCCTAACAAGTGTCTGCGAAACTCCAGGCCTGCTTGTGCCAGTGGGTTGTACAGTTCTCTGGCAGGAGAGACCCTGAAGCCTTGTGGGCTGGCCTGCACCAGGCCCTGGTTTGGAGCAAAGGCCTTCTGCTAGGCAGGCAAGGAAGGAGGTCTGCTGATGGAGTGTCAGTGAGAGTCCAGGAAGAGACAGGAAGCTAGAGGTGCAGGGGTGGGGCTTGTGGGCAAAACAGCATGGGAGAGGCCAGGCAAGAGCTAGGAAGCTAGAGGTGCAGGGGCGGGGCTTATGAGCCATCACAGCATGAGAGGGGAGGGGCAAGGGTGAGGAAGTGAGAGGTCAAGGGGTGTGGCCAGAAGGCTGAACTGGTTTAAGTTGGTTCTGCCTGGGACAAGCAGACCTGCCAGAAGTTCCTTTGTCTGAGGGTCGGTTAGTTGTGTTTGGGCCTACAAAGTTGGTCAGGCTCCGTGTGGTTTGGTGGTGGGTCTGGGCTTCTGTACACCCATTCCATCCACTGTCTGTGTGGGGAAGCCTTGAGGAACACTGATCATGCACAGATGTGGCTGTGTGTGGAGAAGGCTGGACCCAGGTGCCCTGAGGTGATCTTGAAGCAACTCCCAAAGACAAGCAGAGCTAAACTGAGCTTCCTGCTAGGTGGGGCCCAGGGCATGGTTGTGGGGTGAAAGTTTGTGGAGAAGCGTGTCCTCTCTATTCTGATAGAGCAGGAGAGGGAGGCGGAGGGGGGAATGATGGAGGTAACAAACAGTACAAGGCGAGAGGGGGGAGGGGGAATAATTGAGGTAACTAACAGTACAAGGGGAGGGGGAAGGGGAGGAGGGACTGTTGGAGGTAATACACAGTACAAGGGGGGAGGGGGGAGGGGTAGGCAGGAATGATGGAACTTAGAAACATTACAAGGGGAAGGGGAGGTGAGAGGTGGAGTAGAATGATGGAGGTAAAAGTACAGGGGAGGGGGGAGGGGGGAATGATGGAGGTAAAAGCAGGATAAGGGGGGAGGGGAGAAGGATGGGAGGTGAGAAATATGGAAGTAACAAACAGTAAAAGGGGGAAGTGGAGGGGGAGGGGAAGGGGAAGGGGGAAAAATCGAGGTCACAAACAGTATCAGGGGATGGGGATGGGGAGGGGGAATGATGGAAGTAAGAAACAGCACAAGGCAGAGGGGAAGGGGGGAGGTGGGAGCGGGAATGACAGAGGTAACAAACAGTACAAGAGGGAGGGGGAGGGGGAGGCAGGAATGATGGAGGTTACAAAGAGTACTGGGGGAAGGGGAGGGGGGAGGGGAAAGGGGGAAATGGAGGTAACAAACAGAATAAGGGGGGTGGGGGATGGGGAGGGAGAATGATGGAGATAAGAAATAGCACAAGAGGGAGGGAGAGGGGGAGGGGGGAATTATGGAAGTAACAAACAGTACCAGTGGGGAGCGGGAGGGGGAGAGGGGAATAAAGGAGGTAACAAAGAGTACAAATAATGTACCCAAGGTCTAACGTACGAAACTGTAACTTCTCTGTACATCAATTTGACAATAAATAAGGAGAAAAAAAAAAAAGAAAAGAAAAGTGACAATAACAGATGCTGGGGGGTTGGGGGGATATGGCCAAAAGGGAACTCTTCTACAGATAGTGGGATGGTAAATTTTTTCAACTATTCTGGAAGCAGTATACAGGTTCCTCAAGACACTAAACACAGAAATTTCCTATGACCCAGCAATTCCACTCCTGGGCATTTCTCCAATTAACCACAAACCACACTAAGGCTATCACCACTGCATGCTCATTGCAGCATTGTTTAGCATATCTAAGATATAGAATCACCCAGATGCTCCTCAAGTAAATTAGTGGATCAAAAAACGTGGCATATATACACAATGGAATTCTATGCTTTCATCACAAAGAATGATATTGCTCTAATCATCAGGAAATGGAAATACTTAGAAAAAATTAGAAAAAAAACTCACACTAAGTGAAATGAGCCACACCCAAAGAAACATAAACTCTATGTTCTTTCTTATTGGTAATAATTAGTAGATGTCTAGGATAGTCCTAGCAGATGATCACAATAGCTTAATAGCTATATATGGATGATTACATAAGATGATGCTAAGAGAAATGGTCTCCAAAATATGGCAATAAGTGGTTTATCATTATGTTGTTAGTTTCACCCTACTGTGTGATTTTTTTTTGTGTTTTCTTCTGTCCATGTTCCCTATGACTTAGCCCCTGTAGTCACTGCTGATTCTGGTACCATGGTTATTCTATATATGTCTGTCTGAATTAGGGAAGGGAAGGGGAAAATCAAAATGGTGAGATAAAGGGTAAAATGCAAACCAATGCAACAGCAATACTTACAAGAAAATATGTTGGAAATTAACTGTACAACTTGGGGTTGGGTATTTGGGAAGGAGGGAAAGTAGGAGAAAAATGAGGGAGGGATAACAAGTTGGACAAGAAATGTACTCACTATCTGATGCTTGTAACTGTACCCCATATGTACTTTACATTGACAATAATATAAAAAGAAAAAAATTATATTAAGCAAAGTGAGCGAGACCAAAAGAAACATATGTTTCATGGTCTCCTTCCTTTATAGTCACTAGAATGGGCCTAGGAATCTACAGGAAAACACAGTGGATGGTCAAAGACAAATCATACCACTTATACATGATATGTTATACAGGATTCTAGACATTCAAACAGTGAGACCAAAAAAGGATATTCTTAGGAGATGATCAAAAAAGCTCAATAGCTATGTGCACATGATAATACAAAAGTATGTTTATTGAAATGAACTTCAAGAAATGGAAACAAGAGTTTTTTCATATGACTTTTTATGATTTTTCTACTTTTGTTGTTTGTGATTTCTGTGCATTTTGCCTTGTATGTAAGTTTATCTGTTTTGGGGAGAGTAAGGGAAGTACAGAAATGGTGGAACAAAATGTGAACAAATATAGTAGGGATACTCATCAGATACTGTGTTGAAAACTAATCTGTACAACTTGAGGGTGGTTTGAGGCGAGGGGGAGGGAAGTGCGGAGTAAATGAAGGAAGAGGTGACATTGTTCAAAAAGAAATGTACTCAGTACATGACCTATATAACTATAACCCCTTAGTACATCTTTACAATAAAAGTAAATTAAAATAATAAAAATAAAAATGGAGAAACATATTGAAAGAGTAATGGAGGACAAATTTCATCAATGAATGTTATACATAGAAGTATCACAATGTATCCCCTTCACACAATTAATATATACTAACAAAAAATTTTAGATAAAGGTTATAAAACTAGAAAAATAAAGAAATGCATCTCCCACATATTTAATACTGTATTTGGTTCTTCAGAAAAAACACAGGAGCTGTTATATGGACCTTTCAATAGAACCTTCAAAGGAAAAACCTATAAAATATTTCCAAAGGAATTAATGGGCTCAATTTAGTAACAATTAATAGCTTGAGGCACTCAACCTTTCTTCTTGGAGGCTGCAAAAATTCCTTATTTTAATATTCCATTTCAACATCTTGGAAATGTGAATGCTAGACAGGATCCAAACACTGAACATTTATAAAGCCACATAGGTGCATGCTCTTGGACTCATAGAATATAGGGCTTTAAAATTGAATAGATCAAGACCTATTATTGTGCTGTAGAAGTGTGGCCTGACCTTTATGTTGATTCAGCTTAAGCTCATTGAAAGATGAGAAATATATTCACATGCAAATCATACTGTAACAATAATAAAATAATAATAACTGGGCCAGAAAATTCATGGGCTGGACTGTGAAATCAGAAGCTGATATGTAGAAATGCTGTCTGATCTGGGTTTTCTGAAAGTTCCCCAAGATGTTTACTACTAAGTGAAATTTTCTTTTGTCCTTTTTTTTTGTCAGTCATAGGACTTGAACTCAGGGCCTGGATGCTCTCTGAGCTGTTTTGTTCAAGTCCAGTACTCTATCACTTTCAGCCACAGTGCCACTTCTGGTTTTCTGGTGGTTAATTGGAAGTAAGAGTCTCACAGACTTTCCTGCTCAGACTAGCTGTTGATCTGTGATCATCCGATCTCAAGCTCATGAATAGCTAAATGTACTGGTGTGAACCACTAATGTCCACGTGAAATTTTCTTGTGGCCTGTGTGTTAATAATTTCCAAGTCATTTTGTCATTGGAGACATGTAACTTAAGTTCTCCTGGGCTAGTGTTCTAAAATTTACATGTAGGCCAAATACATATTGGCTGCTAACTCAGAAGAGCCAATTAAAAAATTTCAAAAGTGAATAAGTTGGTTAAGATTGCTCCTTCCCCAGCTCTCTTTTGCCCCTTTCCCTGCCTTCTGTCTTTCAATCAGGCTGATTATCTTGCAATGACTGTTTATAACTTTAGACTCAAAAGAAAAGCTCTAAATTACTATGAATGGGTGATGATCAAGGATATTATACTTGAGTTCCTGTCTGATTGAATGTAGTGGCCCTAGAGAATACAGATGTTCTCATCCTTTTGACATCGCCAGCCATCCTTTTTTGAAGGATGAATGGAAAGGTGCGAAGAAGAAGACCATGGGTAGTGTTGCGTTCAAAGTGTCATTCCAGGAGCAGGGAAGGTGTTAGTTTATTGTGCAATGTAAGGTTTGAATCACCCACATGGCATTTTTGTTGAGATTTAGAGGAAATATTGGCAAAGCAGAACCATTCTAGAGGATGGCAAGCCAAGACAACAGAAAATCTGCCTGATAAAGGAGAATTCTGGGTGGGTAGCCATATTGAGGAAATAATGACGATGTTTGCTAATGTATGGTAGGTCATTTCTACGACCCAACAAAACTTTGGCCAAGGAGTGGAAGTGAGTAGGGAATAAATTTCTATTGAAAATAAGAAGTCCTCCACCACACACATGGTTACTTCAAATAACTTTCTTTTATGTGCTGGCCTCATCATCCTTGATAGAATTCAGCAGTTAGTAGTATAGATCAGTTCTTTCCTAGACCACCCTTAACTAACTGCCATCCTGAAACAACTTCTAAAGTCCAGAATGTTCCCTTCCTTAGCTTATCTTGTCTTTTGAGATCCTGCTGACTTTTTAAAACGTGATATGTTTCTTGCTCAGCACGTTCCATAAAACCCACTTGTGTAAGAAATGTCCCCATCCCTCCAAAAAGACTCACATGATAAATACAATCTTAAGTACCAATTATGTGTCAAGGCTGTGCTAGGCACATGCAAAGTCTTTTGTTGAGAGTTGATCATCTGGGAGAACTTATATTGACAGTGAAATGTTAGCAGTTGTGTGGAGAAGCAGGATATATGGAGGAAAGAACTGATGCATCTGTATTTTTCCCAGTGGAAAGGAAAGGTGGAGTGAAGGGAAAGGAAACAGTCACATGAGTACTTGCTCAAGGCTCTGTAGAAAGATTTTTGGCATTTTTTTAGGAGATTGTTGGGTGGATAACTTCTAGGCCCATTGTTACTCTACAACCCTTCTGCATGACTGGCCTTTTAGATCAACTTTCTGGAGAGCAGCTTGACATTGTAGGCTATTTGAAATTTTGCCTGGGATTGAATTAAAATGGCCATTTCTTGGAATTTTTTTAATTAGAGAACAACAACAAGATCGAAAGATGGCGCCAACAGAATAGGGAGGCACCCCGACTCGCTCCAACTGAATAGCGAGCTGGGAACTCCAACACCCAACACCCCATCAAGAACCCAGCAAAACCAGCAGCCAGAAGCAGTGGAGAAACGCAGGGGAAAAAAAAGAAGCAAAAAAGAAGAATAAAAAACCTACAAGGAGCCGGAGAATCTCCGGGGCACCCTCCCCCCACCAGCCGACCCTGGCCCAAATAGGGCCAGGCTGGCAAATGGGAACCCGGCAATTGGCAGACAGGCTTCCAGGAGCGCAGAATTCATATAGCGGGAGACCCCATGGTCACAAGGTAGGGTGCAGACCAAGACACACACCGGCAGCGACAAGAAGTTCGGGTCCACACCGGGTTCGGACAAGGGAACCTAGCGTGGCATAAAGAGGGAACCGGGGAAGCCACCATGACACTTCACCAAGCCCTGAAGGGCCAACGGCTGTGCGGGACACACACACAAAGCAGCAACTGTGAGTCCCCCATTACCCCCTCCCCCAACGGGAGACCAGCTATCTGAGACCCAAGCCCAACAAAGAAGCTAGATCTCCCTCCCTCCCCCTCCCCACCCCGAGGGAACAAAGAAACCCCAAATCAGGCGGGGAGCCCCCATCAGGTGCTGGGAAGTCAGTTTAGCAAGGAAAGGGCGGAGCAGCCCCAAGGCCCCACAGGTTCCTGAACTGGCAGAACCGGCCCCGCCCCCTTCCCAACAGGGGCCGGGGGACGGCGGGCAGTGCAAGCCCCACCCAAGGCGCCTGGACCTCACAGACTCTTACAACTAAAATCACAGGCACTGGTGGGCAATACCAGCCCAGCAGGGTCACCTGAGCCTGATCACGTCCCCCCATCACAGTGAAGGCGAGGTCTGAGGGTGCCAAGCCACACCCGGACAGTTGATCCCACTGGACCCCACACACACCGCCTCCCCCCAACGGACTCACAGGAGGGCGCAAGCACAACCCAACAACCCAGGGCTCGCTTTGGGAGGCATATCCCGCTAAAGTGCCTGTTGTAGTGGACACAGTGCACAGGAGGGCGGGGACCCTGGGGACAGCACCCGTTCTGGTAGGCATACCCTGCACTGGTGGGCGGGGCCACAGCGACAGCACCTGCTGCCATAGACACGCCTACACAGGAGGGAGGGAAGATCTACACAGACCTCCAGATGCGCAAATCACAAAGAAACATAACTCAGTTCATCAAAGGGCAAGCCAACTTGCCAACTCGAAAGAGCAGCACGACTGAAGAGGAGATGGAGACTAAAAAAGCAAATGAGGCCATGTTAACAGGAATGATCAAAAGCATCAGAAATGAAATCAGAAAACAATTCCAGGAGTTTAGAGCAGAAATCTGGAAGGACACCCAGGAAGCCAAGAAATAAATGGAAGCAAAAATGGATACAATGCAAGCCGCCTTTAAAGAAAATCTCCACATCCTGAGAATTGAAGTGCATGAAAAAATGGATTTAAAATACAACTCTTTAAAGGAAGAAATTTCCACGATCAGAGCTGATATGACAACCATAAATAGCTCTCTGACATCCATGAACTCCGCAATTGAAACCATAACACAAAAGAGTGGACCATATAGAATCCAGAATCTCTCACCTGGACGATGAAGCAGCTGAAACCAACCAGAAAATGACCACATTCCAAGAAAAGGTGAAGCTTCAGGGAAGACTAATCCAGGAACTAATGGACAAAGACAAGAGATATAATCTGCGCATAATTGGAATATAAGAAGGAGCCGAATACCAGAACAGAGGGCTTAATCATGTTCTCAATAAAGTTATTGCAGAAAACTTCCCCAATCTCACAGGGGACCCCATCCAGGTAACCGAAGCCTATAGGACACCTGGCAGGACATACCCCAGGAAAGCCACCACAAGGCACATAATATTCAAGACTACAGACCTCAAGATTAAAGAGCAAATTGTGAATTCAGCCAAAGCAAAGAAGGAAACTTTTTTCAATGGGAAGAGGATTCGAATAACATCCAACTTATCCACACAAACTTACCAAGCTCAAAGTGAGTGGAAGAACACCATCCAAGTACTTCAGAATAACAATTTACAACCTCGGATCAAATATCCAGCGAAATTTGAGTTCACATTCGAATGGAGAACCAGATCTTTCCACACAAAAGAGGAGCTAAAGGAGTATGTGAATAAAAAAACAGCCCTATAGCGAATATTAAGAGGGGAACCCCACCCAACAGAGATCGTAAAAGACACACAGACAGAATCAGAAAGAAACTTCAATAGCCAAAGTCCAGCAGAAAGACCAGCTCACTAAAAACAAGAAAAAAAAAAAGAGGAAAAAACAGCCCAAGAAGAAAATGGAAGGAGAAAAAACACCCTTATCCTTGATCTCTTTAAATATAAATGGTTTAAACTCCCCGATAAAGAGGAGCAGACTGGCAGAATGGATTCGCAAACAAAAAGTTGACATCTGCTGTCTACAAGAGACCCAACTTACAGCAAGAGACAAAAACAGGCTTCGAATGAAAGGATGGAGCAAGATCTACCAAGCAAATGCACCCACCAAAACGGCAGGTGTAGCCATTCTGATCTCAGACAAGCTGGACTCCTCATTAAAGTCCACTCAAAAAGACAAAGAAGGACACTACATATTAATCCAAGGAAAAATCCAGAATCAAGAAATCACGGTGATAAATGTATACTCACCAAACAAAAGAGGCCCTACATATGTCAAGCAAATTCTCACAGAATTACAGAGCAAGATAGATGCAAACACAATCATAGTGGGTGACTTTAATACTCCTCTCTCTCCAAGAGACAGATCCAACACCCAGAGGATTAGTAAGGGAGCTGAGGACATAAATAACACCATTTCCCAAATGGATCTAACAGACCTATATAGAACTTTTCACCGTACAGAGACCCAATACACCTTCTTTTCAGCAGCCCATGGATCATCTTCCAAAATAGACCACGTCATAGCCCACACAAAGAACCTCAGCAAATACAAAAGTATTGACGTCATCCCATGTATTATATATTATCACAGTGGATTAAAGGTAACCCTCAACAACAAAGGATACCACAGAGGCTATACACACTCTTGGAGGCTAAACGCCACTCTGCTATCCAACACTTGAGCCACAGACCAAATTAAAGATGAAATCAACGAATTCATAAGCCACAATGACAAAGAAAACACATCACAAAGAAACCTATGGGACACAGCTAAGGCAGTACTGAGGGGCAAGATCATTGCACTCAGCACCCACATTAAAAGAATGGAAGCAGAGCAGGAGAATACCCTCACGATGAAACTAAAACAACTGGAGAAACAAGAAATGACAGAATCTTAAACAACGAGGAGGGGAGAGATCACAAAGATTAAAGAAGAGATAAATCTGATTGAAAATAGAAAGACCATTCAACAAATAAATAAGACTAAAAGCTGGTTCTTTGAGAAAATAAACAAAATTGACAGACCCCTTGCAAAACTTACAAAAAAAAAAGAAGAGAAGAGACTCATACACGTAAAATCTGGGATTCCACCGGAAAAATTAAAACAAGTACACACGATATTCAAACAATCATAAGGAGCTATTTCCAAAACCTCTACTCAGCAAAAAACAATAATTTTACAGAAATGGATCAATTCTTAGAGAAGTACAAACTGCCCAAACTGAACCAAGAAGAAATAAATCCACTAAATAAACCAATAACTTACGGTGAGATACAGGAGGTAATCAAGAACCTCCCTACTAAGAAAAGCCCAGGCCCAGATGGATTCACAAACGAATTCTACAAAACCTTTAGTGAGGAGCTAATACCAGTACTCCTCACTCTTCCGCGAAATAGAAACAGAGGGAGAAATCCCAAACTCATTCTACGAAGCTAATATCATACTCATTCCCAAACCAGGCAAAGATCCAACAAAAAAAGAGAACTACAGACCATTATCACTAATGAACACAGACGCAAAGCTCCTCAACAAAATATTAGCTAACAGGATCCAGAAACTGATCAAGAAAATCAAACATCATGACCAAGTAGGCTTCATTCCTCAGTCACAAGGATGTTCAACATCCGTAAATCAATCAATGTAATTCACCACATAAACAGATCTAAAATTAAGAATTACATTGTTATCTCAGTCGATGCCCAAAAAGCCTTTGACAAAATACAACATCCATACCTATTAAAAGCTTTGGAGAGAACAGGAATAGATGGAACATTCCTCAAAACAATAAAAGCCATATACAACAGATCAACTGCTAATATCATATTAAATGGAGAGAAACTTAAATCATTCCCCCTAAACTCAGGAACAAGACAAGGATGCCCACTCTCCCCACTTCTGTTCAACATAGTGCTGGAATCCCTAGCCATAGCAATAAGGCAAGAGGAGGACATCAAAGGGATCCACATGGGCAAGGAAGAAATCAAGTTATCCATATTCGCAGACGACATGATCTTATATCTGAAGGACCCAAAAAACTCAGTACCCAGATTCCTATACCTAATAAACCAATTTGGCAAAGTAGCAGGATACAAAATCAGTCTACAAAAATCAGCAGCTTTTCTGTACACCAGCAATAGACAAATAGAAAAGGAAATTATGGGGGGCTGGGGATATGGCCTAGTGGCAAGAGTGCCTGCCTCATATACATGAGGCCATGGGTTCGATTCCCCAGCACCACATATACAGAAAATGGCCAGAAGTGGCGCTGTGGCTCAAGTGGCAGAGTGCTAGCCTTGAGCAAAAAGGAAGCCAGGGACAGTGCTCAGGCCCTGAGCCCAAGCCCCAGGACTGGCCAAAAAAAAAAAAAAAAAAGAAAAGGAAATTATGGAAACAATTCCATTTACAGTAGCCAAAAAAAGAATAAAGTACCTAGGGATCAACTTAACCAAGGACGTGACAGACCTATTCAATGAAAACTACAAAAATATAATAAGGGAAATCAAAGAAGACACAAGGAGATGGAAAGACCTCCCATGCTCATGGGTAGGCAGAATCAATATAGTGAAAATGGCCATATTGCCCAAATTGTTATACAAATTCAATGCAATACCTATCAAAATCCCAGCCACATTCTTCACTGAAATAGAGAAACCAATCCATAAATTCATATGGAACAGCAAAAAACCTAGAATAGCCAAAGCAATTCCCGGCAAAAAAAATAGTGCAGGAGGTATCACAATACCAGACTTCAAACTCTACTACAAGGCCATCATAACAAAAACAGCATGGTATTGGTATAAAATCAGATCGGAAGACCAGTGGATTAGAATTGAAGACCCAGAAATAAAACCGCACTCTTACAGCCAACTGATATTCGACAAAGGAGCTAAAGACATACAATGGAATAAACATAGCCTCTTCAACTACTGGTGCTGGGAGAACTGGGAAGCCATATGCAGAAAACTCAAAGTAGACCCAAGCCTATCACCATGCACCAAGATCAATTCAAAATGGATCAAGGACCTCAACATCATACCTGAATCCTTGAAACTACTGAAGGACAGAGTAGGAAAGACACTAGAACTTGTAGGCACAGGAAGCAACTTCCTGAATAGAGTCCCAGGGGCACAACAAATAGGGGAAAGACTCGACAAATGGGACTACTACAAATTAAAAAGTTTCTGCACAGCTAAGGTCATAGCCACCAAAATAGAAAGACAGCCAACGATATGGGAAAGGATATTTACCAGCACAGCAACAGACAAAGGCCTGATATCGGTCATCTACAGAGAACTCAAAAAACTAAGCCCCTCCAAGCCCAATAAACCTATTAGGAAATGGGCAAAAGAGCTAAAGAGAGACTTCACAAGAGAAGAAATAAAA
Organism: Perognathus longimembris pacificus; assembly: GCF_023159225.1. Taxonomy (NCBI): domain Eukaryota; kingdom Metazoa; phylum Chordata; class Mammalia; order Rodentia; family Heteromyidae; genus Perognathus; species Perognathus longimembris. The sequence goes on along the minus strand of NC_063172.1, from coordinate 44,877,878 downwards.
ATGGCAAAGAAACACATGAGGAAATGCTCAACATCCCTGCTAGTAAAGGAAATGCAAATAAAAACAACCCTGAGATACCACCTCACCCCAGTTAGAATGGCCTATACTCTGAACCCAGGAAAAAACAAATGCTGGAGGGGCTGTGGGGAAAGAGGAACCCTTCGCCATTGTTGGTGGGAGTGCAAATTAGTACAACCACTTTGGAGAACAGTATGGAGGTTTCTCAAAAAGCTCAATATAGGGGTGGGATGTAGCTCAGTGGCAAAGCACTTGCCTAGCAAGTGTAACGTCCTGGGTTCGATCCCCAGTACAAAAAAAAAAAAAAAAAAAAGCTCAATATAGACCTACCCTATGACCCAGCCATACCACTCCTAGGCATCTTTCCTAAACAGCAAAACCCAAGATATCAAAAAGACATTTGTACTTCCATGTTTATCGCGGCACAATTCACAATAGCCAAAATATGGAAACAACCCAGATGCCCCTCCACAGACAAATGGATCCAAAAAATATGGTACTTATACACAATGGAATACTACATAGCAATTAGGAATGGTGAAATATTGTTATTCGTAGGGAAATGGTCAGAACTCGAACAAATAATGTTGAGTGAGACAAGCCTAGAACATAGAAAACAAAGGGGCATGGTCTCCCTGATATATGACTGTTAACAAAGGGAGACGGAGAGACAGTAGAGACCAAGTCTGTGAATACTGTATATGTTCTTGATACATTGTATATTGCATATATGTCTACCTGACCTAGACAAGGGATAGAAAAACAGGTCGTAAGATATCACAAGAAATGTACACACTGCCCTACTATGTAACTGCACCCTCTTTGCACAACACCTTGTAAAAAATTTATGTTCAATTAATATAAATAAATAAATAAATAAATAAATAAATAAATAAATAAATAAATAAAATAGAATACAGGAGACAGAATCATCATGACTTTTTTGAAAAATAACTTTTGGCATAAAGACCACTTGTTTGCGAGCAGAGGCAGATCTGCCCTCTGGTCAGCTTCTCTTCCCTCGGGTGCCTCAGAGGATTCTGTAGTTGGCCACATTCACGCTCTTTCTCATGGGTGGTCAGATGTTACAACGGGCATTCCACAGCCCTGTCTTGCTTTGGGCCTGGACACACTGATCTTTTTGTTACAATAGGGTTGGTCACCTCGAACTCAACCCTGTGAAAGGTCTGAGGAAATGTGGTTGGAGATGACAACCATGTGACAGACAGCTGGCAGTTCAAACTGGTTCCCTGTCAGGGTTGAAAGGAACGACAGGAGTATGGTGCCTGGGAAGAGCTCATGGGGGGCGGGGGGTCCTTTCTCAGTGCCAAGAGACACATGGATTTCTCAACTGGGGATCATTACACTATACACAATATGCAGCACTCGATTCCCAAGGCCTTTATGGTGGGTGGAGGTTGATTTTTACTTCCTCTCCTGTTGTTTTGGCTGTTTGGTTGGTAGGCTTTGAATGCCCTTTTGTATGGTGATGAACAAGGGCTTTGGTAAAACATAAGTTTCATGAAGGGAGCCATTGTGTACACGTGTACCTTTGTTATGCCCAAGTCGCAAGAAGACCATCAAGAAAACCTCTGAGAGCCAGACGTTCCGAGATGCAAAAGCAAGGCTTTACTCAGGCGGGCTGCAGTGGTCTTCTTGGTGGTATTCTCGCGACTTGGGCATAACAGTTCAGATTTCATCTGGATTACCCCCAGAGACCCCTGAGACCCCAGACCTGAAGGTAAGAAATCACCCAGATGCCCCTCAAGTAAATTAATGGATCAACAAAATGTGGCATATGTACACAATGGAATTCTATGCTTTCATCAGAATGATATTGCTCTAATCATCAGGAAATGGAAATAGATAGAAAAAAAATAGAAAAAAATTACACTAAGTGAAGTGAGCCACACCCAAAGAAACATAAACTCTATGTTCTTTCTTATTGGTAATAATTAGTAGATGTCTAGGATAGTCCTAGCAGATGATTACAATAGCTCAATAGCTATATACGGATGATTACATAAGATGATGCTAAGAGAAATGGTCTCCAAAATATGGCAATAAGTGGTTTATCATTATGTTGTTAGTTTCACCCTACTGTGTGATTTTTTTTCTTTTTTCTTCTGTTCATGTTCCCTATGACTTAGCCCCTGTAGTCACTGCTAATTCTGGTACCACAGTTATTCTATATATGTCAGTCTGAATTAGGGAAGGGAAGGGGAACATCAAAATGGTGAGATAAAGGGTAAAATGCAAACCAATGCAACAGCAGTATTTCCACGAAAATATGTTGGAAATTAACTGTACAACTTGGGGTGGTGTAATTGGGAAGGAGGAAAGGTAGGGAAAAAATGAGGGAGGGATAACAAGTTGGATAAGAAATGTACTCACTCTGATGTTTGTAACTGTATGCCATATGTTCTTCACATTTACAATAATATAAAAAGAAAAAAATTATATTAAGCAAAGTGAGCGAGACCAAAAGAAACATATGTTTCATGGTCTCCTTCCTTTATAGTCACTAGAATGGGCCTAGGAATCTAAAGGAAAACACAGTGGATGGTCAAAGACAAATCATACCACTTATACATGATATGTTATACAGGATTCTAGACATTCAAACAGTGAGACCAAAGAAGGATATTCTTAGGAGATGATCAAAAAAGCTCAATAGCTACGTGCACATGATAATATAAAAGGATGTTTATTGAAGTGAACTTCAAGAAATGGAAACAAGAGATTTTTTTTTTATTTGACATTTTATGATTTTGCCCCTTTTGTTATTGTTTGTGATTTCTGTGCTTTTTGCCTTGTATGTAAGTTTATCTGTTTTGGGGAGAGTAAAGGGAAGTACAGAAATGGTAGAACAAAATGTGAACAAATGGAGCAGGAAAACTCATCAGATACTGTGTTGAAAATTAATCTGTATAACTTGGGGATGGTTTGAGGTGGGGGGGGAGAGAATGGGAGAGTAAATGAAGGAAGAAGTGACTTTGTTCAAAAAGAAATGTACTCAATACATGACCTATATAGCTATAACCCCTTTGTATATCACCTTTACAATAAAAGTAAATTAAAATAATAAAAATAAAAATTGAGAAACAGATATGAAAGAGTAATGGAGGACAAATTTCACTAATGAATGTTATACATGGAAGTATCACAATGTATCCCCTTGACACAATTGGGTATACTAACAAAAAATTTTAGATAAAGTTTATAAAACTAGAAAACAAAAGAAATGCATCTCCCATATATTTAATATTGTATTTGGTTCTTCAGAAATACCACGGGAGCTGTTATATGGATCTTTCAATAGAACCTTCAAAGGAAAAACCTATAAGACATTTCCCAAGCAATTAAAGGGCTCAATTCAGTAAAAACTAATAGCTTGAGTCACTCAACCTTTTTTCTTGGAGGCTGCCAAAAAATTCTTATTTTAATATTCCATTTCAACATCTAGGAAATGTGAATGCTAGAGAGGATCCAATCACTGAACATTTCTAAAACCACATAGGTGCATGTGTTTGGACTCATAGATTATAAGGCTTTAAATTTATATAGATCAAGACCTATTACTGTGCTATAGAAGTGTGGCCTGACCTTGTATGTTGATTCATCTTAAGCTCATTGAAATAATAGCACATATTTGAATGGTCAAGTTGAGAAATACATTCACATTCAAGTCATAATGTAACAATAATAAAATAATAATAACTGGGCCAGAAAATTCATGGGCTGGACTGTGAAATCAGAACCTAATATGTAGAAATGCTGTCTGATCTGGGTTTTCTGAAAGTTCCCCAAGGTGTTTACTACTGAGTGAAATTTTCTTTTGTCCTTTTTTTTTGTCAGTCCTAGGACTTGAACTCAGGTCTTGGATTCTTTCTGAGCTGTTTTGTTCAAGTCCAGTACTCTATCACTTTGAGCCACAGTGCCACTTGTGCTTTGTGGTGGTTAATTGGAGATAAGTGTCTCACAGACCTTCCTGCTCAGACTAGCTGTTGATCTGTGATCATCAGATCTCAAGCTCGTGAATAGCTAAATGTACTAGTGTGAACCACTAATGTCCACGTTAAATTTTCTTCTGACCTATGTGTTAATAATTTCCAAGCCTTTTCATTTGTCATTGGAGACATATGAAACCTGAGTTCTCCTGGGATAGTGTTCTAATATTTACATGTAGGCCAAATACATATTGGCTGCTAACTCAGAAGAGCCAATTAAAAAATTTCAAAAGTGAATAAGTTGGTTAAGATTGCTCCTTTCCGAGCTCTCTTTGCCCTTTTTTGCCTTCTGTCTTTCAATCAGGCTGATTATCTTGCAACGACTGTTGCAACTTTAGACTCAAAAGAAAAGCTCTAAATTACTATGAATGGGTAATGATCAAGGATACTATACTTGAGTTCCTGTCTGATTGAATGTAGTGGCACTTGAGAATACAGATGTTCTCATCCTTCTGACATCACCAGCCATCCTTTTTTGAAGGATGAATGGAAAGGTGCGAAGAAGAAGGCCATGGGTAGTGTTGGGCTCAAAGTGTCATTCTAGGAGTATGGCAGGTGTTAGTTCTATTGTGCTGTACAAGGTTTGAATCATCCACATGGCATTTTTGTTGAGTTTTAGAGGAAATATTGGCAAAGCAGAACCATTCTAGAGGATGGCAAGCCAAGAAAACAGAAAATCTGCCTGATAAAGGAGAATTCTGCGTGGGTAGCCATATTGAGGAAATGATGACAATGTTTACTAATGTATGGTAGGTCATTTCTGTTACCAAAGAGAACTTTGATACAGAACTTTGGCCCAAGAGTGGAAGTGAGTAGGGAATAAATCTCTATTGAAAATAAGAAGTCCTCCACCACTAACCTGGTTGTTTCACATAACTTCCTTTTATGTGGTGGCCTCATCATCCTTGATAGAATTCAGCAGTTAGTAGTAGAGATCAGTTCTTGCCTAGACCACACTTAACTAACTTCCATCCTGAAACAACTTCTGAAGTCCAGAATGTTCCCTTCCTTAGCTTATTCTAGTCTTTTGAGATCCTGCTGACTTTTTAAAATGTGACGTTTCTTGCTCAGCACGTTCAATAAAACCCACTTGTGTAAGAAATGCCCCCATCCCTCCAAAAAGACTCACACGATAAGTACAATCTTAAGTACCAATTATGTGTCAAGCCTGTGCTAGGCACACGCAAAGTCTTTTGTTGAGAGTTGATCATCTGGGAGAACTTATATTGACAGTGAAATGTTAGCAGTTGTGTGGAGAAGCAGGGTATATGCAGGAAAGAACTGATGCATCTGTATTTTTCCCAGTGGAAAGGAAAGTGGAGTGAAGGGAAAGGAAACAGTCACATGAGTACTTGCTCAAGGTTCTGTAGAAAGACTTTTGGCATTTTGTTAGTAGATTGATGGGTGGCCAACGTCTAGGCCTATTGTTACTGTACATCTCTTCTGCATGACTGGACTTTTAAATAAACTTTCTGGAGAGCAGCTTGACATTGCAGGCTATGTGAAATTTTGCCTGGGATTGAATTAAAATGGCCATTTCTTGGAATTTTTTAATAGAATACAGGAGACAGAATAATCATGACTTTTTTGAAAAATAACTTTTGGCATAAAGACCACTTGTTTGTGAGCAGAGGCAGATCTGCCCTCTGGGCAGCTTCTCTTCCCTTGGGCACCTCTGTGGATTCTGTTGTTGGCCACATTCATGGTCTTTCTTGTGGGTGGTCAGATGTTACAAAGGGCATCACACATCTCTGTCTTGCTTTGGGCCTGGACAAACTGATCTTTTTGTTACAATAGGGTTGGTCACCTCGAACTCAACCCTGTGAAAGGTCTGAGGAAATGTGGTTGGAGATGACAACCATGTGACAGACAGCTGGCAGTTCAAACTGGTTCCCTGCCAGGGTTGAAAGGAATGACAGGAATATGGTCTCTGGGAAGAGCTCACAGGGGGCCTTTCTCAGGGCCAAGGGACACATGGCTTTCTCCATGGGGATCATTACACAATACACAATCATTACACAATATGCAGCACTCGATTCCCAAGGCCTTTATGGTGGGTGGAGGTTGATTTTTACTTCCTCTCCTGTTGTTTTGGCTATGTTTTTAATTCCTTACATAGTCACTAGGAAAGAGTTGGTAGATAACTTCTCCTTCTGTGTGAAAACTCATTTTGTAATTTAAACACAAGGAGAAGTTCAATCACCTGTCTCTCATGGTCTCAATTACTTGTGGTAATATTTAGTTAGCTGCTTGTACTACAGTGGCACTTACTAAAAAAATTCATAGAAAATATTAATCAGCTATAATATTATGATAGTATTACCATATTACTGTACATTATAAAACACATACACAGCAGAGAGTGCTTAGAAAATTTCTAAGTACTATATGTAAGCATTTAGGTTCTTGACCCACTTAAATATTCATAACGCTAATTTAATTCATTTAGTAATTATTTTCTGATTATATATAAAAGATAATTTCCCATTAGTATTTCCAGGATGGTTATATACTTAATTTAATGTTGTCTTTTTTTTTGCCAGTTCTGAGGCTTGAACTCAGGGCATGAGCACTGTCCCTGAGCTGCTTTTGTTCAAGGCTAGCACTCTACTATTTGAGCCACCGCACCACTTCCAGCTTTTTCTGTTTATGTGGTGAGGTGGAATGGAACCCAGGGCTTCATGCATGCTAGGCAAGCACTCTGCCGCTAAGCCACATTGCCATTCTAACATCTTGGGTCTATTTATGAATTGTTCATTGTGCCAGTCCTGAGGCTTGAACTCAGGGCTTGGGTGCTGTCCTTGTACTTTTGTGCTCAAGACTAGTAGTCTACCATTTGAACCATAGGTCCACTTCCAGCTTTTTTGGTAGTTATTTGGAGATGAGTCTCATAAACTTTCCTGCCTGGCTGGCTTTGAGCTGTGATTCTCAGCTCATAGACTCCTGAGAAGTTAGGATTACAGGTGTGGGCCACTGACATGTAGCAGCTGTTTTTTTGTTTTTTTTTTTTTAAATCTGATTGGAAAGATAATTTACAATATTTTAAGTGATGAACTGTTTTTCCTAAGTCAAATATTTTGACATATTTTCTAGGTAATCAGTCATGTTGATGTAAAATACTACATGGAAGAATGTTTATGTGTTTATTATGTGGAAGACAGCAATTTGCTTTCCATAATTGTTCATTCACTTGTGAAAAGCCTTTTCCTTCTGTAAACGAGTCTAAAGCTACAAAAATAGGTACTGAGCTGTTAGAATCTTATTAAACCATGTATTGTGCACTCTCTCTTCTCTTCTCTTCTCTCCTCTCCTCTCTTCTCCTCTCCTCTCCTCCCCTCCCCTCCCCTCCCTTCCCCTCGCCTCTCCTCTCCTCCCCTTCCCTCCCCTGCCCTCCAGTCCCCTCTCCTCTCCTCCCCTTCCCTCCCCTGCCCTCCAGTCCCCTCTCCTCTCCTTTCCTCTCCTCTCCTCTCCTCTCCTCTCCTCTCCTCTCCTCCCCTCCCCTCCCCTCTTCTGCCCTTCCCTCCCCTCCCCTCCCATCCCCTCTCCTCCACTCTCCTCTCCTCTCCTTTCCTCCCCTCCCCTCCCCTCTTCTCCCCTTCCCTCCCCTCCCCTCCCATCCCCTCTCCTCCACTCTCCTCTCCTCTCTTCTCACACCACCTCTAGTAACAAGGTTTGAATTCAAGGCTTCATCCTGGCATGTATGCCCGCTCAGCTGGTACTCTGCCACTTACACATCTAGCCCAGCATTTCACTGGTTAATTGGAGATGGAGTATTTTGGACTTTACTGCTTGGGCTGGTTTTGAACCCTGACCCTCTGGATTTCAGCTTGCTGAGTAACCAGGTTTACAGGCATGAGCCCCAGGTGCCTGGCTAAATCATGTGTTTTAATATTAACCTGTTCTGTTCTGTTCAATGTACACGGCTTAGAAATGTGTGATGACAGTAATTTGTATGCAGCAAACTACATTATTCCTAGAGAATTAGCGAACTAGAGGGCACATTTTGATCATGAGGATTTTTTTTTAAAAAAATAGATGAGTAGAACCCTTGAGATGACAATTAAAAAATTAAGATTGTCCAATATGTATATGAGGAAGTATGATGTAAAACACAATTTAATGAGTTGTATGGTCCTAGATGCTATGAATTCTGAGGATCCAACAATGAGGTCTGAGCTTTCATACAGCTCAGCTTTCTAAAGATTGCTGTTAATTGATCTTACATTAATTATCTCATTTCATTCTTAGAACAACCTGAATATTAGATCGGGTATGTATTGAAATCATAATTTGCATATAAGAAAACATGGCCTAATGTATGAAACTGTAACCCATCTGTACATCACTTTGACAACAAATAAGTAATTATTACAAAAAAAAAGAAAAGGAAAACACATAGAGAGGCTGCTGGCTACTCCAAGTGGAGGTGATGGTGTCTTTCTAATTATAAGGCACATGGTAGCTGTGAGGATTATTCTAAAAAACAGTTTGCTGATCAAAGATGGCCTTTAGAACTTTTGATAACATTGAAAACTACTAGGTCAATCATGATTGCTCTCAACCAACTAACTATGCCTATTTAGAAGTAACAATTATATGAGAGGATATCATCTTGACAGCATTTTCTATTTTCTGAAAAACAAGAAATGTAAGGTTAGACTCATTTTCTGTATACTGATGATGATCTAGAAGTTCAATGTAGTTCAGTGCCAATGTGATCCTTTTAAATAGGACCATATGAAGTTCTGCCTGATGCTTTGCTCATTTGAGCTAAATTTAAAAATTCATATGCTAGGGGCTTTTTAAAAAATAAGTAAGGAATATATTTCTAACAAATGTTTAATCTATTATTGGAAAACTAGCATTTTTTGGATTCTTTGTTGTTGTTATTGTTTGTGTTGCATGAACGCAGGTGCTGTCCCTGAGTTCACTCACTCTCTTCCTCTCTCTCTCACTTCCTCTCTTTCTTTTATCCTTCCTTCTTTCCTTCCTTCCTTCCTTCCTTCCTTCCTTCCTTCCTTCCTTCCTTCCTTCCTTCCTTCGTTTGCCAGTCCTGGAGTCAGGTCCTGAGCACTGTCCCCCGCTGTTTATTTTGCTCAAGGCTAGCACACAACCATTTCAGCCACTGCTCCACTTCTTGCTTTACTCTATATATTTGGTGCTGAGGAATCGAACCCATAGTTTCATGTATACAAGGCAAGCACTCTACCACTAGGCCATATTCCCAGCACTTCTTCCTTTCTATTCAAGGCTAGTCCTCTGTCACTTTGAGCCACAGTGCCACTTCCAGGTTTTTGTTTTTGTTTTGTAGTTAACTGGAGATGAGACTCTTTTTTTTTTGGCCAGTCCTGGGCCTTGGACTCAGGGCCTGAGCACTGTCCCTGGCTTCTTCCCGCTCAAGGCTAGCACTCTGCCACTTGAGCCACAGCGCCACTTCTGGCCGTTTTCTGTATATGTGGTGCTGGGGAATCGAACCTAGGGCCTCGTGTATCCGAGGCAGGCACTCTTGCCACTAGGCTATATCTTTAAGAGACATTCTTGTCCTCACTGGCATTAAACCACGATCCTCAAAGCTCAGCCTCCTGAGTAGCTAGGATGACAGACAGGCATAAGCCACCAGCACCCTGCACATTGGGACACTTCTAAAATGTAGATCTTATGCTTAAATACCTCTGCTCCACTGCCTTATGGAAGGAGCCCAAGTTGACCCCAGCCTCTTTTGAATTTTCCCAATGCTTGTGGCATTCAGCAGCAGGAATTTCTGGTTTCTAGAGACTTGTTCTCTTCCTGTTTTCTGTCTCTGCCTCTTCTTCTTGGAATCTTCCCAATTTGTGTCTGCCTGTCAAATGGCTACCCAGCCTTAATGACCTACACAGACGTCAAGTTCAAATGATAAGCCTTCTCTTAAATCTTCCAGGTCGATCAGAAGCTGTGCTAATACTGGTTATATTGCTCTTCCTAATAATGCCACATAATTCACATCCAGTTTGTTTCTGAGCTGGTCTGTCTCCCTAGTGTCTTCCTCTATAGCACATTTGTATCAGAGTTCTATGGAGAGTTGGGAAACAGACAGATCTCAATTAATTGTGCTCCAATAGGAGGTGATTTGGTTCATCCTAGCTGATACCTCTATTGTCTACATATATTAGATAATGGGGTTGGGTTCAAGGACTTACAAATGTCATTCTTGCCTTCAAATTTGGCCTTGTAAAACAATTTATTTTAATAATAGGACATGGAAAGTTTACATACTGTTCTATTTTGTTAAATAGAGATACTGTAATACTTTCTTTTTAAATCTTTAAGTCTTTGTACAAAGGAGTTGTATTCACCATATCAGTTGAGTACAATGCATCCCCTTCCTTCATTCTCCCCATCTCTCCTAGCCCCATGCCTTGCCTCAGTTTTCTTAACCTTAAAAGATATGTACAAAGTACACCACGTGTGGGTAGAGAATGTTACAGGTTGAACAATACTGAAACATATTGCATCTGATAATGAAGATGGAAAAACAAAACTCAGTGAAAGCTATTGAATAATAGGGGTTGAGAGGGCAGGGAATGTGAGAGTAAAAGGATTAATTTAACATACTGTATCATCATTTGTAAAATCTCTTTTAAAATGTGCTAATTTGAAGAGCTCTTTTTCTGCAAGTAGAGTTTGCAGTGAAAACGTAGTTAGAATTTTGAGATGATTTTTTTTCCCTTTTTATTTTGTATTAAATTGAGTACAAATATTGTAAAAGTTAAATAGTTTTTCCCCAGGCTCTCAATGTTCGATCTTATAATGTGAAATAGAAAGGAAATCAGCATGCAGAGTAACTATGGTGTGCAGGTTTGAAAATAATTTATATATAAATGTACTCCCTAGAAAGACACTGGTAAAATTTCTCTTCTTGAAAGTTCATAGTATGATGTGACAGTACTATTTAATATAATTAACTACAGAGGTTTAATAAATGTTGGCCTCCAAAGAGAAAATCCAAGATGGTAGGTGGGATTTTCACATTACAGTGAGTACAGTGTTGAAGTTGACATAGTTGGTCTCCTGGGTGTGCTTTATGACTAAGTGCCAGAACTCCACTCACCTAATTTATTTTAGCAAGGGAAAGACAATTCTCTTGAATAGACACTTAGGTCAGAGAAAATGAGGTCAAAAGAATTAGTTTCAGCTAGGTAAAGTAGAATTTGGTACACTCGACATTTTCTCTTCCAATTTTTTTCTAGCAGCCAGCATTATTTTTAATGACCTTCATTAAATTTTTACATATCAGCTCTGCTTATCCATGTTCTTAAAGATTTTTGCACTTAAATGTTTTGGAGTAAACACCGGTAACATAAATAGCGCCATATTCATAGTGTGTCTAAAAAAGTATGCTGGTTATTTTTCCCCCCACCTAGGTAGCATTGATGTAGCCAGTAGAAAGGACTCAGTTGGAGGATCAGAATTGTTGGAAAGTCTGGCTCCACTGTTAATGAGTAGTTTAGGCTTGGAAGGTCTTTAAGTGCTTCGAGCCTCAGTTACCTACTCCATCAAAAATAGAAAGAGAAGCGCCTCTTGATGATTAGCAATACTGAATGGAAGTTCTCTAGAACTAATACAGCATCTAAGGAATGTAGTCTAAAATCACTGCCATAGAATGATGCTAGTTAAGAGGTATGTTATTATGGTCTTCAGAGTCAAAGTTTTAATGAAAGAATTGTATGCTACAGGTTTTCCTGTGCCCAGCCCATGTTAGTCTTAATAAATACTAAAGAACTGAGTTAGTAAAATGGTGTGCAAAGAATGTTTAGTTGAGCGTCTCATTGGTGCCATATGGTATAAATATGAGTAGGATAACTGCAAAGAAGCTTCAGAGTGGAGAAGTATCCAAATGTCCTCAAATTCCCGAGCTGTCAGGAAAAAGAACTTGGCTCCATTCTCCAGAAAGTTCCAGCAGAGGAACTTGCCTCCCAAGGCTTTGGCTGAGGATAGACATGTTTTCAGTGCAAGGTGGTCATTTCCAGGAAGGTCCCACTCTGGTGTAAAATGGTCTCCTTGTAAGGGAAGGAGTCCTGTGGGGCCTCATTCATTGTTGAACCTTACTAAAACCTGGGCTGGCCTTGCCTGAGCAGGGAAAGCACGCTGTGTTTAGCATTTACTCAACTTTGCTCATTCATACTAGGGTATCATGATGGACCCCTAATATTTTTCTGTTTCATTAATTATTGAATGAAGTTTGCGTGTATCTTTACATGTTTCATTTTAGAGTATTTTGTGCCTGTTGGGTGCTTGAATTCAGGGCCTGGGAGTGGTCTGAGTTTTTACTTTTTTTAAATCAAGGTTAGTGCTCTACCACATGAGCCACACTCTACTTAGAGGCTTTTTTTTGGCTGGTTACTTGGTGATAACAGGCTCACAGTCTTTAGTGCTAGGGCTGGCTTCAAACAGCACACTCAGCTCTCAGCTTCCTGAGTAGCTGGAGTGTAATCATGAGCCAATGGTGCCTAGCATATTTTGTTAGTTTTTGAGAAGTAGCTCATACAGGTTAATTGAAAAGCGGTAAAAAAAAAATTATTTTTTTTCTTATTATTGAACGAAACTGCTTACTTAAGAAGAAATTCCAGAACAGGTATCTTGTGTATTATGGAGAGGTGGTCTATGTCTATGCATAACAGTGGCTTGTTCTATTTGCTTTGCATTCTTGGATACTAGACATCGCTTTCCAACCTCAACAGCCATAATTTACAGTATGAAATATATATATATATATATATATATATATATATATATATAAAATACTACATACATAAGAATCATGAGGATGTGGGCATACATTCTTTCTCTAGCAGAGTTATTTTCTATAATGAAGTATTTTCTCTGCAGAGAAATCAAAGGAAAAAGAAAGGTAAATGCTCAAATTATTGCAGACATTCTTTAGTCACCCAAATCTCTTGATGCTTATGCCATTTCCTGTGTTGAAAATATTCATGCATTGTTGCGTGCTCTCCTTGTAATATGTTACAGATAGCCACACTTTTTTTTCTTAAAAAAATGCCCCGAAGTGAATTTTCAATCAGTGTGACAATTTAATTGCAGTCCAAATTTTATGGTGAATTAAATTCAACATTTGAAAGTTTTAGATTTTTCTCCAAAATAATTTCTTGTTCCATGTACAGTTTTTCCATTACTAATGAAGTGATCTTGATGAATGTGTGCAGAAATAAGGAAAGACGCAATGGGCTAGATCCAAACCGCAGATGAAAAGTAAGAACAGGACTCCAGCTCTCTTAGCCTGGCTCATCCAATGCTATCCATAAGGCAGATACAGGAAGTTATGCCGACTCAAGAAAAAGAGCGAAGAATTAAACATTTTCTTATGCTGAAAATTACAATGGGATTTTATTTAGTTTGGCCAAGAACATTGTGAATATTTTTTTTAGCTTTTCTCTAGTTTCCTTACTTTTTTAATATTTTTAAGTTTTTATTATAAAACTGATGTACAGAGAGGTTATATTTTCATAGTTAGGCATTGGATACATTTCTTGTACTGTTTGTTACCTTGTTCCTCATAACCCTCTCCCCCCTCCCCCTTTCCCCCCATGCGGTGTTCAGTTCACTTACGCCAAACAGTTTTGCAATTATTGCTTTTGTTGTTGTTTCTCTTATTTTACCCTTTGTCTCTCAATTTTGGTATTCCCTTTGAATTTCCTAATTCTAATACCAGTACACACTGTTTCCCATACACTCAGATAAGATTACAGAGATAGTGTAGATACAATCACAAGAAGGTGATACAAGAACATCATCAGTAGTAGAAGCTACAGATACACATAGGAAGTTGAAAGTAGTTACAACTGTGATATAACAATCATTTCCATAAAATGGAGCTCATTTCACTTAGCATCATCTTATGTGATCATAAGGGTATAGCTATTGGTCTCTTGTGATCCTCTGCTGTGACTTGCCTAAACCTGTGCTAATTATTCCCAATAAGGGAGACCATAGAGTCCATGTTTCTTTGGGTCTGGCTCACTTCACTTAGTATGATTTTTTCCAAGTCCTTTCATTTCCTTACAAATGGGGCAATGTCATTCTTTCTGATAGAGGCATAAAATTCCATTGTGTATATATACCACATTTTCCTGATCCATTCATCTATGGAGGGGCATCTGGGTTGGTTCCAGATTCTCGCTATGACAAATTGCACTGCAATGAACATTCTTGTGCTGGTGGCTTTACTGTGATTTTGTTTGTGGTTTTTTGGATAAATACCCAAAAGTGGGGTTGCTGGGTCATAGGGGAGTTCTACATTTAGCCTTCCGAGGAATCTCCATACTGCTTGCCAGAGTGGCTGAACCAGTTTACATTCCCACCAACAATGAAGTAGGGTTCCCTTTTGGCCACATCCCCTCCAACATTTACTGTTGTTAGTTTTCTTGATATAGGACATTCTTACTGGGGTGAGATGGAATCTCAATGTTGTTTTGATTTGCATTTCCCTTATGGCCAGTGATGTAGAGCACTTTGTCATATGTCTCTTGGCCATTCTCATTTCCTCATCAAAAAAGTCTCTTTGTAGGTCTTTAGCCCACTTGATGAGTGGGCTATTCGCTCTTTGCGGTTTTGTTTTGGAGGAAGGTAATTTTTTTATTTCTTCATATATTTTAGATATGAGCCCTTTGTCCGTTGAATGGCCGGTAAAGATCTTCTCCCAGTCTGTGGGATTTCTGTTTATCTTGCAAGTTATGTCCTTTGCCATGCAGAAGTTCTGCAGTTTGATGCAGTCCCATTTGTCCAACCTTTCTTTGATTTGTAGCCTTTCTGGGTCTTTGTTCAGGAAGTTCCGTCCTGTGCCAAGGAGCCCAAGTGTTTCTCCTACTTCTTCCTTTAGTGTTTTCAGGGTGTCTGTTTTGATTTCAAGGTACTTTAATCCATTTGGAATTGATTTTGGTGCAGGGTGATATATAAGGATCTAGTTTTAGTTTGTTGCATGTGTTGAGCCAGTTTTTCCAGCACAATTTGTTAAAGAGGCTATCTTTCTTCCAAACAGGTCTTTTATTATTCCATATGAATTTCTGGATTGCTTCCTCTATTTCATTAAAGAATGGTGTTGGGATATTAATGGGTATTGCATTGAATTTGTAGATAGCCTTTGGCAATATTGCCATTTTGATTATATTAATCCTCCCAATCCAGGAGCATGGGAGGTTTTTCCACTTCCTTAGTTCTGACTTAATTTTGTTTTTCAAGGTTTTAAAGTTCTCCTCAAAGAGGTCTTTCAGTTCTTGGGTTAAGGTTATTCCTAGGTATTTTATGTTTTTGGAGGCTATTGCAAAGGGGGTTGCTTTCCTGATATCAGCCTCGGTCTTCGGATCGTTAGCATACAGAAAGGCCGTTGATTTTTGAGGGTTTATTTTATATCCTGCAACTTTGCCAACGTTTTGGATCAGCTCTAGTAGTTTGTGGGTAGAGTCTATGGGATTCTTTAGGTATAGGATCATGTCATCTGCGAAGAGGGAGAGTTTAACTTCATCTTTACCTACTTGGATCCCCTTTATATTTTCTTCTTGCCTGATTGCTCTGGCTAGGAATTCTAGTACTATGTTGAAGAGAAGGGGAGAGTGGACATCCCTGCCTTGTTTCTGATTTTAAAGGGAATGGCTTTAGTTTTTCACCATTTAGAGTTATGCTTGCTGTTGGTTTGTCATAAACTGCCTTGATTATATTCAGGAATGTTCCCTGGAATCCCAGTTTTTCCAGGCCTTTTAGCATAAATGGGTGCTGGATTTTATCGAACGCTTTTTCCACATCCAGAGATAAAACCATGTGGTTCTTTACCTTGCTCCGGTTGATGTGGTGGATTACTTTAATTGACTTGCGTATATTAAACCAACTTTGCATCCCTGGGATGAATCCAGTTTGATCGTGGTGTATGATTTTTTTGATGACCTGTTGAAGTCGATTGGCGAGAATTTTGTTGAGAGTTTTTGCATCTATGTTCATCAGGGAGATTGGTCTATAGTCCTCTTTCCGTGATGAGTCTCTGCCTGGTTTGGGGATGAGGGTTATACTGGCTTCATAGAATGAGTCTGGAAGTGAACGTTTTCTTTCAATTTCATTGAAGAGTTTGAGAAATATTGGTGTGAGTTCTGTTTTGAAGGTCTTGTAGAATTCTGCATTGAATCCGTCTGGACCTGGGCTTTTCTTGGATGGGAGATCCTTTATTGCCGTTTCTATTTCAATACTGGATATGAGTCTGTTTAGGAGGTTTAAATCTTCATGGTTCATGGTTCAGTTTGGGGATATGAATTTTTTCTAGGAAATCGTCCATTTCTTCCAAGTTCTCGAATTTGTTGGCATAAAGTTTTGCAAAATAGTCCCTTATTATTTTCTGAATTTTGGTTATTTCTGTGGTGATGTTACCTGTTTTATCTCTTATCTTGTTTATATGAGCGTGCTTCCTTTGTTTTTTAGTCAGGTTTGCCAGGGGTCTGTCTATCTTGTTGATTTTTTCAAAGAACCAACTCTTTGTTTTGTTGATTCTTTCGATAGTTTTTTTCGTCTCTAATTGATTTATTTCTGATTTGATTTTAATTATTTGCTTCCATCTATTGACTTGGGGTTTGGCTTGTTGTTCTCTCTCAAGGAAATTAAGGTGGTTCCTTAAATTATTGAGCTGCTGTTTCTCCAATTTGTTGATGTATGTACTCAGAGATATAAATTTTCCTCTGAGTACTGCCTTTGCTGTGTCCCAAAGGAGCTGGTACTTTGTGTCCTCAACTTGGTTGAAGTCCATAAACATTTGAATTTCTGTTTTAATTTCTTCAATGACCCTCTGATGGTTCAGCAATGTGTTGTTTAGTCTCCATGAACTGTAGCAATTTCTGCGGTGGCTGGTTGTGTTGAGCTCTAATTTTATTCCGTTGTGGTCTGAAAGAATGCAGGGAATGATTTTGATACTTCTGAATTTGTATAGATTTTCTTTGTGCCCTAAGATGTGATCTATTTTGGAGAATGTTCCATGTGCTGCCGAAAGAATGAGTATTCTGTCCTTGCTGGGTGGAATATTCTGTAGATGTCGATTAAGTCTAGTTGGTCTATGCAATTGTTTCATTCTGTGGTTTCTTTGTTCAGTTTTTGGCGTGTTGATCTGTCCAGAGTTGATAGTGGAGTGTTAAAGTCCCCAACTATCAATGTGTTTGGGTCTATGAGTGATTTTAGATCCAGTAGTGTTTGTTTGATGAAGGTGGGTGCTCCTGCATTTGGTGTGTAGATATTTAGAATGGTTATTTCTTCCTGTAGGGGAGATCCTTTTACTAGTATGTAGTAACCTTCTTTGTCTCTTCTTACCTTTTTTAATTTGAAGTCAATTTTGTCTGATACTAGGATTGCAACTCCAGCCTGCTTATGGGGGCCATTTGTTTGATAGATTTGTTTCCAGCCTTTCACTTTTAGAAGATGTTTACTATTGCTGGATAGATGTGTCTCTTGGAGGCAGCAGAAAGATGGATCTTGATTTTTTATCCAACTTATGAGCCTATGTCGTTTGATTGGAGAATTAAGTCCATTAATGTTGACAGTTAGGATTGAGAGATGATCGATTGTTCCTTTAATTATCACTATCTTGTTTAAAGCTGTGTCTTCCCATTTCTTGATCTGATGTTTACTAATTAGGGTTCATTTCTCTGTCTGTATTGGGATCTTGATTATTTTCCCTGTATAGTACATCTTTAAGGATTTTGTGTAAAGCTGGTTTGGTGGAGATATATTGTTTCAGTTTTTCCTTATTGTGGAGGACTTTTGTTTGACCTTCGGCTATGAAGGAGAGTTTGGCTGGGTACAGAATTCTTGGTTGGTAGTTATTTTTATTTAGAGTTTGGTATACTTCATTCCAGGCTCTCCTTGCTTTCATGGTCTCTGCTGAGAAGTCTGGAGTAATTCTGATTGCTTTTCTTTAATATGTGATTGTTTTCTTTGCCCTAACAGCTTTGAGTATTTTTTCCTTGCTCTCTGCTGAAGCTGTTTTGGTCATCACCTTTTTTTTTTTCTTTTGGCCAGTCCTGGGCCTTGGACTCAGGGCCTGAGCACTGTCCCTGGCTTCTTCCCTCTCAAGGCTAGCACTCTGCCACTTGAGTCACAGCACCGCTTCTGGCCGTTTTCTGTATATGTGGTGCTGGGGAATCGAACCTAGGGCTTCGTGTATCCGAGGCAGGCACTCTTGCCACTAGGCTATATCCCCAGCCCCGGTCATCACCTTTTTAATAATAAAAGAATAAAAAATAACAAAACTAAAAAAATACAGGATAAATACCACCTTTAGCCATCCATAACAATTTTCCATATATTTAAATAAAATACATAACATTTCTAAAGAAAAAAAACAAAAATACCTAAGCCCTTGTTAAAATATAAACATTACCTATATAAGGCTTTCCCTGATTGAACTCATTTTCTTAGAGCCCATTCAGTATCTCATAGGTAGTATTCCCTCCATTTTTAATCAACATATTTATAAAAATCTACAGGTAAAATGATACATACTTATCAAGTACAACATATTTTACACATAGAGTGGTTAAATCTAGCTAACATACATATCGCACATTATTATCATTTTTTGTGGTGAGAACACTCAACATCTACTCTGTACTCTCAGAAGGTAGATTAAGAGTTTATGCATAAGACCCAAAATTACAGGAGGCCTAGAGATTTAATTGCCAAGACTTCAGCAATGGTATTGACAAATATCAAACTTAGGTCTCTGTAATTCTTAGACGTTTTGCCATGTTTGCACAAAAGCCTCATGAGCATTAACAGGATTTCAGTTAAATACTAGTCTGAAAAAAATGAGGTTTTGGTGAAGTTGGAAAAGTAATAATAGCATGTGAGACTAAAACTCTGTTAATCTTTATTCTTGATGATTCTTTCTATTCCTATTCCTCTGAAAATCTAAAATGATAGAATCTCAAAATAGATTTCAAAAATTCAATACCTCTCAAATATTCAGATGAGAATATACACGCTTCCCAGTAGAAAAGAGAGGAACAAGTAAGTTATAAGAAATAGCCCAAATGCCTATGGTCTCAAGTCCTGTCGCACTCTTATTCTTCTCATTCCATACCTGTGTCTCTATAGTAAGTTTCCTGTGATCAGCTGACAGAAGAAGAAATTGGGGCCTGCTTTACAGAATCTTCTGTGGGATATTCAGGCACCATGTAAGAGTAGATAGTTGTAGCATTTTGACTCTCTACTAGAATGACCTTGAAAGGACACTGGTAAAGGGAAATTCTCTAGGTGGGCAGAACATTGAGCAGTGTCTCTGGTGGTTGGCTTACAAGGAGAAGTGGCCAGTTGAGTGACTTTATAGAAGTATGAGCTATTGAGTGAATTGTTTGGCTAGCTGGTTAGGGACTTAGAAGAGACATGACTGGAAAATTGGTCACAAGGAAATTGGGGATGAGGTAGGTGGTAGACCTTGCTGAGTGGGCACAATGCCAAAAGATAACGTGAGTGGAGGATGATGTTAGTAAGTGAAAAGATGGCTCCTTTTTCTGGATAGATATCATCCTTTTTCCCATGCCACTCCTGTTCTTGCACAATGGAGCCATGTGCAAAATGGCCATGAACCACTGGGTGGGGATGATGCATGGCTTCAAAAGCATGACTGACTTGCCATGCTGACCCAGCTATGGCCATTGGTGATTGCCAGTCAGCTGACCAAAGAGATGAGTAGGGGGTGGCTGGTAGGGTACTGTTCTCCAGAGTGATTGCAGCTAATGATGGTGGATATATTCCTTTGGATCACTTCTGTCATAGAGCAGTATTTGTTCTTACTGGAATTCACATTTCCTATATATACACCTTCCTTGCATGCAATGATTGTGATAAATTACCATCCATGGACTTATAGAATGTTTTGATCTGCCATCATGGTATTCAAATAGCATTGCTTCTGGTCAAGGGACTCACCTTCCAGCAAAGGATAGACATAATGCTCATGGTGGAAGAATTCAATGGTTTTGCTATGACATCCTGCAGCTGCTGGCAGATAGTGTGGTGGAAGACTTCATCATGATGCCATAACTCCCATCAAGCCTACCAAGCTTCCCCAGGATACTGTGAATTGAATAGGTGGGATTTTTCTCTGTAATTAGAATCAATGGATTGAAGAATCATGTGGTGAACATGGTAGTGACACCACCCATAATTACTCTTAGTGACCCATTAACAAAATTTTGTTTCCTGTTCCTATGACCTTACTTTGTGCTGACCTAGAGGCCTTTGTCCTAAAGGGAGGAATGTTTCATTCAGGAGACACAATGTTTCCATTGAACTGGAAGTGAATTCTGCTCCCTGGACGCTGTGGCTTTCTCATGCCTCTGAATGGACAAGCAAAGAAGGAAGCTACTGTGCTGGCTGGGGTGATGGACCTGTTTGCAATCAGGGGGCATCGGATCACTACTTCCTAGGGTCTGGGTCCTAAAAGATCCCCTAAGGTGCCTTTTGGTATTAACATGTTCTGTGATTAGGGTCGATGGAAAACTATTTTTTTTTGCCAGTCCTAGGGCTTGGACTCAGGGCCTGAGCACTGTCCCTGGCTTCTTTTTTGCTCAAGGCTAGCACTCTGCCACTTGAGACACAGAGACACTTCTGGCTTTTTCTATATATGTGGTGCTGAGGAATCAAACCCAGGGTTTCATGCATGCTAGGCAAGCACTCTACCACTAAGTCACATTCCCAGCCCGATGGAAAACTATTACAGTTACCATATCTAATAGACTATCAATTGTACAGACCCTTTAAAAATGAAGGTTTGTATTACCTGGCCCAGTATAAATCCATAAGTAGCTTGGTGAGACAAAGGGAAAACAGAATAAGTAGAGAGAGAAAGTAATCATAAGTAACCACAGGTGACCACATGGGCAACTGTAGAAATAATTGTCAGGAGTATGTCTTCTTTATTTACTTATGATTGTATTTGTGCATTTAGGAATTTTCTGTACACATATGTAAATATACTAAGCCAGTTTTCTCCTTAAGTTGCTTGTTATTTAACCTAAGAGGTATCGTAGTGTTAAGTGTTGTTAATTTGACATCACTTGCCTTTTTTTTTTAAAATTCAGTTGGTCATAGGGTTTGAACTCGGCCTGAGAGCCTGCCCATCAGCTTTTCTCCTTAAGACTAGCACTCTACCACTTTGAGCTCCACTTGTGGATTTCCAGTGATTAATTGGAGATGAGCATCTCAATGGATTTTTCTGCCTGTGCTGACTTTAAACTTTGATCTTCAGTTCTCAGCCTCCTGAGTAATTAGGATTACAAGTGTGAGCCACCAGTGCCTTGCCTGGTACATCCTATTATTGCACTTAAATGATTGGATCTTGTGAAGTATAAACGTTGCCCATGTACTGGTGTCTTCCTTCTGGAGAAAGAGTAGTGTGCCTGGTTATATATGTATGAAGTATGATACAAGGAAGCTTGTTACTGTCAGTATTTAGAGATTGGGTATAATGTAAGATGATGTATATTGATAAATACAAGCAGATTTGTGGTAGTTAATTGGTTTATGTGTCAATTTCAGTTGGCCACAGGTACTGAGATACTTGATTCAACCTTATTCTGATTGTGTCATACTGATGACATCTCATTTAAAACCTTTTGAGAGATATCTAATTTTAAAGGCAAGAGAACCAGTAACCGGGTACTAGACACCTAGGTGCCCATATTCTTAGCTGCTGTGGAGGCTAAATTCTGAGTATCGTGGTTCAAAGTCAGTGTGGGCAGGAAAATCTGTGAGACCCTTATCTGCAATTAACCACCAAGAAGTCAGAAGCTGAGCTCTGGCTCAAATGGTAGAACAGTAGCCGTGAGCATAAAAGCTCAGAGGCAGCACCCAGAACCCTGGGTTCAAGTCCCAAAACTGGCACCAAAAAAAATGACAAAGCCAACTACTTACTGACAAAAAAGAGCTCATTCATATAAGCATGGACCTAGAATTCTAAACACTAACCCATTACTCTTCTTACTGGATACTCATCTCCAGAAATGTTTAGGGTCCTTTCTCCTATTTATTTAGCCCATGTAGCCTCAGTATTTTCTCAAAAAGAATCAAGATTTTCTTTTGGTAAATTAGACCATTTGAACCAAATGATGGTAAATTAGAAAACTATGTGAATTTTAGCTATTCCAAATCATCAAAAACACACAGTAACCCAGTTTCCTTGCTCACAAATAACTGTTGATAGATGAGAATCAGATACTCATTGGAGCCATTTTAATGAACCTGTAAGATTTAAGAATAATTCATGTACTAAAGCACTTCAAAACAGTTCACCTGAAACACTTAAATCATAAATTTTTGTAATTTAATATATTTGTTTATTTTTAGAAAACTCTATTAGGTAGTAAGATATAAAGGTGAAGTTGAATCTTATCTTGATCAAATTGTACCACATACAGTATTAACATTGGAATTAGGATAATTTGCTATGCTGTACTTATTCACAGTTTTATTTTGTCTCTAGTTTTAGATGTTAAGATTGATTTTTAATTGCAGAGAATAAGATTAATGCCTTTATATAATCAAACTTCTAATATGTATTGAGCCTTTGGTGGACAAAGTCTAGCTCATGAACACACTCATTATCAAAGGAGATGCATTATGCTTTGGGATGTGGGAAGATAATGGGGTATTTATCACGACATGAATCTTGGCTTTAAGTTATATATATGTATATATACACATATGTATACACACACACACATATATAGACACATATGTATATGCACATGTATAGAGAGAAAGTTTATTAGGAGAGAACACATGTAAAGAATTACAATGTATGAGGATCATTGTGTTTCATAAAAGAAGTCCATGAACAGCATTCTATGAGACTTGGGAGAAAAGAGTTATTACTGTTGCCTGAGAAAGGTTCATGGATATCTGTCAGGAGGAGCTGGCATTTGATCTCTGATCTTAAAGCCAAACTAGATTTGAACAAGAGAGTCTTTCAGTCATGCCTATGAATTAAAGTGGGTAAATGATCTAGTCTTTACACAATGTCTCACACTTAGTAGAGTGTCAATAAATGCATGAGGAGTAAGTGCACAATCTGCAAGTTGACTGTTACTGCCTGCTTGTCTGTCTTGTGAATGATGT
Organism: Perognathus longimembris pacificus; assembly: GCF_023159225.1. Taxonomy (NCBI): domain Eukaryota; kingdom Metazoa; phylum Chordata; class Mammalia; order Rodentia; family Heteromyidae; genus Perognathus; species Perognathus longimembris. The sequence goes on along the minus strand of NC_063172.1, from coordinate 44,854,710 downwards.
CAGAGAAGTCACTGGAGAACCTTTTCCCAAGAGCTAACTTGCACAGTGTTTCTTCACTTACCAAGGGCTTTAACTGCTTTGCTTCCCCATATTCAACTTCTCATAAACACTGGCCACCATGCTTTGTCTCTAAAACATGGTGCAGAAGCTGGGTGGTCCTTCTACAGACCCCTAACGGAGTCAGCTGTTCACCAGAGAGTAGAATTGATGTCTGACCAACAGATGATCCCGTGCAGGGAATGAGAGGAGAGGAGGGGCATCTGGGAGGCAATTCGTGCAGTGGCTTGGCTTGATTGCATTAAATGGGTAGAGATGGATGGAAGCTTAGTTTCAAGCTAGTTCTGAAGATAGGTATTTGTGTAAAATAGTTCTGAAGTGCTGTGTCCGTGGAGGGAAGTGGAGTGGAGAGCCGAGTCCAGTGCCATTATAGATTACATGCTTACAGCCTGGATAGCAATGAAATTTTAACCTTCATGTAGGACCCAGATATTCATAACCCATGTCATCAATAGAGCAAGGTTGGTATAAAAAACTTCAAACTACCTTAGCCAAGGACTAGACCAGTCATCATTTTAACAATTCTGTAGGATGTGTGAAAGCAGAAGATGATTTTGACAGGAAGACCGTATGCTCTTTCTCAGGTGTTTCCCCTCTCTCCAGCATTTGTCTCTCTGAGTATTCTTCCTTGCTCAAACTTACATCCTCTTTTATGACATTTTTCTTGATTGTCTTCTTTTTCTCTGGTCTCTTCCCCTCAGAATCCTTTCTTGCTTGGGCTGGCAAGTAGAGCCCCCATGAATTTTACTGGATCTCTCTCTTTTTTTTTAATGTCTTGATATTGATGTTGTCCTCTGTTTGGAGGAAACTTCTGTGTTGACTTTCGCCTCTGGGGTTTTGAGTTGTAGTTACTGGGTGGTCATCCCAAATAAAATGTGTTAGTGTCACCTTCTACATAGTACCTCCAAGACTGACTCTACTGGCTCATTCTATTCCTCCTGATAGCTGCCTACTGTTTTATTTTCTGTCTTGCTGTCATCCAGTTCATGCTTTTCTATAAGTCTTACATTAGTTAGTTTTAAAGGCCTTGTAGTTATTCCTAATCAGCATTCCATATATGTTGAACCTGGGTAACTGCAGTCGAAATCAGGACACGGGGGATGCAAGGCGAGTGAACCAATGCATACTTTATTCCAAGAGGGCCAGGGTTTATATAGGGTTAGAAACCAATTTTACAATTACAGGGTAAAAGATCAATACAGCATGACATTTATCTCAAATATGAAAGTGGAGGAAATTTCTTACTGTGAGGGCAGGAACTTGATACAAATGCCTTTCTAATTGCAGGAGGTAGCGACTACAAAGATTATAGATATCAAAACAAGGAACTGTATACAACCGAGGTAGAACTATAATTATCTCCTAGTTACTATCTCCTTAAGGCTAGATAACATCAATCTTGACTTCTCCAAATACTTGTGAAATAACAGTGAGGAGACTTTCTGTTTACAGTGAGAAACTAACACTAAAGGCAGCTGGTCAAGCAAGTCTCCTCAGGGAGACTTGCTAAGCAGGGGGGAAAAGGAGATTCTCACAACGACAGGTGGCTTCCTTTGGCCCGCAAACACCAGAAACTCCTTACTGGGAATGTGTTCCCAAGGGCCTATTAGTGTGCTAATGAGGCATCGGAGTAACCGTGCTGGGCCTAAATTTTTCCACTGGTTGGAGACTTTAATTCTCCAACACATATACCTTAATTTTAGGCTCAAATGACCACTTTTAGGCTATTATGTATAACAATCTCTGAGCTGGTGTGTGTGTGTGTGTGTGTGTGTGTGTGTGTGTGTGTGTGTGTGTGTGTGCTCTTGAGGCTTGAAATAGGGCCTGGGCACTATAGCTGAGCATTTTTGATCAAGTCCAGCGCTGTGCCATTGGAGCCCCAGCTCCCCTTTTGCTTTCTGATGATTAATTAGACGTGAGTCTCATGGGCTTTCCTGCCCAGGCTGGCTTCAAATTGTGATCTGCAGATCTCAGCATTCTGAGTAACTAGATTACAGGTATGGACCATAGGCACTCTACTTTTTGTTTTCAACAGACAAGAGCTGATTATTGAGGAACAGTGAGGAGAACTCTGCTTTTGAGCCGGTTTTGATTGCATGTTTTTTCTTCTTAAAAACCTGAATTGACTGTTTTTCCTTTAGTCCTTCCTGGTCTGATACTAAAAGCCTTTCACAATGGAGCTACTTTCCATATTCCCAGATTTCCCTCTTATTTTTTCTCTCTTTTTTCCCCTCTGTGATTTGTTCCCACTAGTATGGAACACGCAAACAGCCTTCTAACTTCAGGCCTCTTGGAGGCCATTTCGGATACTGGTCTTCCTGTCCAAAACTAATTTCTTCGTCCCCTGAATCTTTGGGTCAATTTCTAATGATAGTATGATCTGCCCTTATTTCCAGGGCTGACTTTTGGGTACTTTTGGTGTCAACTTCTTGAAGGTTTGGATTCATTTTGGTTTTGTGTTTCTCTCCTTCCTACACCTTAAGACAGAGTCCCTGATGATTTAACAAGTTTGTAAAAAATATGTAAACTCATGGAGAAGTTTAATAGAGTCTACTCAGAAGAAATGAGGAGATAGCATAGTAGTTTCAGTCCTATAGAAACATTGAATTGGGAATCACTTTAATCCTAAAATATATCTAAAATCTTATGATTTGTTAGTCAAGTATGCACTCAGAATTATGTTAATTTAAGTCATTTGTATCTTTAGAGCTAAATCATTATACACTTATAAGGAAAATCCAAACATTGACTCATCTCAAAACCATTTCAGAGAAAGCAAGAATGTTTTGAGATAGGATAGTATTCAATTATCACTGATGAGAATACCTTTTCTTCTTACATTGATTGGGTATTTACTAGTCAAAATCTCCTTATGTAAATGGAAACAACTTAGGCTCCAGAGTTTACCTTTACTTTATTTGCTTATTGCTAGAATTTGTAGTTCTCATATCTACCACAGTTATACCACCTTATAATTTGGATTTGATATCTATGTAAACCTTACAAAATTTGATATTTGTATGCATTAACTTGAAGACCATTGGAATATTGATCGTTATATGGATCATTGTTTAAAACATTAATTCTGAGCAGACAGAAATTTTGAAATAAATGCTGTCATGGAATCCATTTTTGTGCTTAAAAGAATGTTTTCCTGTAACTTTTCATGCCCTTATTATAGTTAGTACTCTTGTTTTGAGTATCATTTATGCTTTTACTCATCCAACTTTTTTTTTAGTATTTAATAAAATGCAATTAGCAGCCTTAGCCTTGACCCTGCCTGCTACAATGCCTTCTAATCCTGTGGTAGAAACACCTGCCCAACTCAAGTCATCCTGTCAGTCTTGCTGCAGCCCTTGGGTTACAGTGTCATAGTTGAAGTTCTGTTCATTTCTGTGCCATGGGTCTTCAATCAGACTTAATCCTTGCTTTGTGCTATAGCTCAGGTAGGGTAAACAATGTTGTAGTGGATTGTGTTGTGCTGGTGGCTTTATGTGACCTGGTTTGTGGTCATTTTCATCAATGCCCAGGAATGATTTGCTGCCTTAGAGGTAAGTTTTATGGTTAATTATTTGGGGAATGCAAATACCGCTTTTCTGAGTAGTTGAACAAGTTTATTATCCCACCAGTATTGTAATAGATTGCCCTTTTTTTGCCAGTCCTGGGCCTTGGACTCAGGGCCTGAGCACTGTCCCTGGCTTCTTTTTTGCTCAAGGCTAGCACTCTTGCCACTTGAGCCACAGCGCCACTTCTGGCCGTTTTCTGTATATGTGGTGCTGGGGAATCGAACCCAGGGCTTCATGTATACGAGGCAGGCACTCTTGCCACTAGGCCATATCCCTAGCCCCCCATAGATTGCCCTTTTGACCACATCCCCACCAGCATCTGTGGTTATCTGTTCTTAGTTTAGGTTTTTGTTTTTAATTTTTTTCTTTTTTTTTTTGGCCAGTCCTGGGGCTTGGACTCAGGGCCTGAGCACTGTCCCTGGCTTCTTTTTGCTCAAGGCTAGCACTCTGCCACTTGAGCCACAGTGCCACTTCTGGCCATTTTCTGTATATGTGGTGCTGGGGAATCGAACCCAGGGCCTCATGTATATGAGGCAGGCACTCTTGCCACTAGGCCATATCCCCAGCCCCAGGTTTTTGTTTTTCTAATACCCATTATAACTGGGGTGAAGTGGATCTCAATGTATTTTTTATGTGCATTACCTTTATGGGCAGAAATTTTGAACATTTCATTTGTCTATTGGCCATTCTTATTTGCTCTTTGGAGAAGACTCACTTGAACTTTCTATTTCATTCAATAATTGTGTTGTAGTGTCTGTGAGGATATCTTTTTGGTGGGTTTAACTTTTTGACCTCTAAGTACATTTTAGACATGAGGATCTTGTCTGTGGCATAGCTAGTTAGGATCTTATCCCATTTGGCAGGCATTCTATTGATCTTGCTTGTCGTGTCCTTTGCCGCCGAGAAGTGTTTCAGTTTTATGCAATGAAATTGATCTAGATTTGATAGGATAGGATAGGGTTGATTCCAAATCTCAGGTAGGGTAAACAATGCTGTAGTGGATATTGTTTTGCTGGTGGCTTTATGTGACCTGGTTTGTGGTCATTTTCGTCAATGCCCAGGAATGATTTTCTGGCTCGGAGGTAAGTTTTATGGTTAATTATTTGGGGAACCCACATACTGCTTTTCTGAGTAGGTGAACAAGTTTATATTCCCACCAAAATTGTAGTATAAATCCCTTTTGACCACATCACTTCCAGAGCCAGCCAGCAGCAAAAAGGGAATTCTGATTGAAGGGGTGAGGATTAAAGAAAAAGAAAGATACAAGACTAGAGAAAAAAAGATGAGACAAAAATGGGGTTCGGGAGGTCTGAACATCAAGATAGTAGCTCAAGTCTGCAGCCATGTTTATTCTTAACTTCCAGCTTATATGCAGTTTAGGAACCAGGGAATAGCATGGGGTTACTAAAGTTTAAGAACACAAAAGAGCTCTGAAGTTTGCAACATCTGATGGCAGTAAAGACAGGATGAGGTTGATTAACATAGGAATAGACTCTGGTGGACATAGTAAAGCAATTCCAGGTAGGGGCTGAGTTACTAGTAAACTAATGTTCTTGCACTTAGCATATGCTTGTGATGACAACACAGCCAGAGGTCAGCATGAAATTAGCTGCTGGCTAGGCTCCCAACATCTCCCCCATCTTTGTTTAAAGAAGTGAACCTGACTGTCTTAGGTTGGGTGTGTCGCCTACCCTGCCTTACCCATCATTGGGAACTTCTCCAGAGCAAAGCTAAAGGCCCTGTCTTGGGTCAGTCAGACCAGCACCCCCTCTTACCTGTCTCTGGCTGCAGTTCCTCTCAGGGGAAATTCATTTACTTGGAGCTTGGTCTTATGCAGATGACTGGCTAAACTCATAAAAGTTTTTCAATATGCATACAATGCAAGGAAGGCATAGGAAAACCATTAGCAAAAGTATCCCTGGGCCAAGCAATGTCATTAGAAGCCCGTTAACATTAGTCAAGGAAGGGATATACTGTTGAAGTTGTTCAAACAGTTCTTTTGCTGTTTTTGCCACTTCAGAGTCCAACAGGCAGAGCTTGTTCTAGGCCAGCTATTTGCTTGGGGAGTTGAAAAAGATCTAGAGACAAATTATTGTGGTGTCGAATACCATTAAGATGTGCTACAACTTGTTCCCAAGGAGAGGTTGACCCATTATATTTGTGGATGGTCACACGAATAAAGTCAAACACAGCATGGCAGCGCACCCATTGCAAAGTTTGTAAAGTATGGATTTGTTCTCCCAGAGACAAGACAAATTCATACTCTAATAACATTACAGTAGGTGACTATAGTAACATGGACAAAGCGGAGCCATCCAAAAGAGGGAATATGGGTAACATCCATTTGCCAAACATGGTTGGCCGCTAAGCCTCGAGGTTTAATGCCATTGCAGGGCACAGGTAAGAAGGTAGTACAGTAGGGGCAAGTTTTTACAATCTGATGAGCCGCCTCACGTGTAATATGAAAATGCCGATGTAATGGATGACTCTTTTGGTGTTGGGCAGCATGTGATTGCTTTACTAAGTCAATCTGACTGAGAAAAATTTGAGTAGCCTCATCCGTAATAGCATTGCCCTTACTTAACGGTCCAGGAAGCTTAGTATGAGCACATATAAATCCAAAGCAGCATGGACAGGTGCGAGAGCGAAGAAGAAGTTGTATCTGGTGAAAAAGTTTGGATAGTGGAATTAGTTGTTCCAAGAAAAAGGACAGTTTCAAAGACCTGAAGGGCTCGAATAACATAATGACTGTCCGAATATAAATTAAAAGCTTTAGTAGGTGAAAGTGTAAGGGCCTGTAAAACTGCTTGAATTTCAACTTCCTCAGCTGAAGAAAGACCAGTGTCCCAAGATTTAGTTTCACCATCGATAGTAAAAGTGGCCGTTCCGTTAGAAGATCTGTCTGTAAACACCAAGGCAGCCATAGAAAGAGGTGATAAAGATACAACCCAAGGAAATATAAAGGTGTAAGAAGAGGCAAAGTGAAGTAATTTGTTGGAGGGATAATGATGTGAAATTGTGCCCATAAAATTGGCCCAAGCAATGGCCCAGGAATCACAATGACTATAAAGCCTTTCTAGCTGTTATAAAGTATAGGGTATGTAAATAACCTGTGGATCTCGTCCAAGATACTTACAAGATTCCACATGGCACATATGGACTAAGGTGGCCACCAATTCATAATAGGGAGTTAACACTTTTGAGGGAGTAGCAGGCAAGGAAAGTCATAGAAGGGGTCCCTTCTGCCAGAGGACCACTGTAGGAGAATGAGGTGAAGTTAAAATATATGCTTCCCAAGGGGCCGAGTAATCAATATAATTTACATGTTGGGAAGAGATGGCAGAATTTACTATGGCAGAATTTAAGGCTTCAGCTGCTTCAGTTGTCATTTGTCTAGGAGATGTAGGGTTAGGATCCCCCTTTAATAGATCAAATAAGGGTTTTAATTCAACTGTGGATAATTTAAGATGAGGGCGAAGCCAATTAATATCTTCCAGAAAATTTTGAAAATCATGTAAAGTACGCAAATGAGAAGCTTTAATCTGTAATTTTTGAGTAATAAAATAATAATAAGGAGCTAAAATATGACCAAGATAAGTATATGGAGGATGCTCTTGCAACTTTTCATTAGCTATTATTAACCCAAAAGAGGTGAGATCTTGTTTTAATTGTCCAAAATGTTGGCGTACTACTGCGGGGTTTACATGAGCTAATAAAATATCATCCATATAATGAATAATATAAACAGAAGGAAAATTTTTACGAGTAGAAGAGAGAGCCCGCTTTACAAAGCTTTGGCATAAGGTGGGGCTATTTGCCATGCCTTGGGGCAACATTAGCCAATGGTATCATTTCATGTGTTCTTTAAAATTAGTTGAAGGGACACTAAATACAAAGCGTTTGCAATCTTGAGGAGCAAGGGGTATGGTATTAAAACAATCTTTTAAGTTGACTATTATTTTGTATGTGTTTTGAGGAATTGCAATAGGGGAGGGCAAACCTGGTTGTAATGCCCCCATTGTGGCATTTACTCATCGGAGATCCTGAAGAAGTATCCATTTACCAGATTTCTTTTTAATAACAAAAATAGGTGAATTCCATGGGGAAGTAGAAGGAGCAATGTGGCCCAAATCCAGCTGTCCCTGCACCAGCTGTTGGGCGACAATAGTCTTTTCAATTGATAGGGGCCACTGATCCACCCACACTGGAGTCTCTGATACCCATGTGATAGGATCAGCATGAGGGGCAGGATGAGCAGCAACGCCCATTAAAAATATCCCAGCCCTCGTCTATGAGGTAGGGGCTGGGATTGAATGGGTTCTCAAATTCGTTATTGATGAATTCCCAATCCTCCTGAAAGCAGTAGCCCTTGACTTAAGAGTTGTCGAGTTATTGCATCACTAGTGCTAAGCAAATAAACTCCCATTTTTTTCCATAATATCCCTCCCCCACAAATTTATGGCCAAATGATCCAATACATAAGGTGGAAAAGTCCCAGAATGGCCCTCACTGTCTCTCCAGTTAAGGATGGCACTTCTTTGTTGGGGATCTGTGGCATGGCCAATCCCCCATAAGGATGTGAGAGATGCAGTAAGGGGTCAGTGGGGAGGCCAATGTCTCTTGGCTATCACAGACACATCTGCTCCTGTATCTAACAGACCTCGGAAGGGCTTTTCTTGTATATAAATTGTAAGCTCGGACCGTTCCCATTTTATGTTTTGAACCCAAAATATGTCTAAAGACCCAAAACTCCTTTATCCTCTAGGGTTTGTAGTGGCTGAGGCACCGACTGAAATGAAAGGAACAAGGATGAGCTGAGCAATTCTTTGTCCTGCAGGGATAGAGATAACATTAGCAGGCACTGAAGCCATGATTTTTATTTCTCCAGTATAGTCCTGATCTATCACTCCTGGAATAATATGTAGGCCCATCAGTGCAGAGCTGCTGCAGCTTAACAGTAAGCCAACAGATTCCCTGAGAAGAGGGCCAATGACTCCTGTAGGGAGGGCCTGGACTCCCATTTCCAGAGTCAGTACTGTGGAGGCGAAGGAACAGACATCCAGTCCTACACTCCCTGGCATTGCTCAGAGACTGGAAACTGATTGTTGTTGCGGGTTTCCGGAGAATAGGCTTGAGGATGGGGGAAGGAAGAAGCCGCCCCAAATTTTTTTCGTGGGGCCAGGGGCTGGCCCCTCTGCCAGTTTCCCCAAATCGGGTGGCCAGAGATATTTAAAGTAGATCTGCAATTCCTTCCTTCCTTCCTTCCTTCCTTCCTTCCTTCCTTCCTTCCTTCCTTCCTTCCTTTCTTCCTTCCTTCCTTCCTTCCTTCTTTCTTTCCTTCCTTCCTTCCTTTCTTTCTTCCTTCTTTGCCATTCCTGGACTCAGGTCCTGAGCACTGTCCCTGAGTTTTTTTTTGTTGTTGTTTTGTTTTGCTCAAGGCTAGAACACTACCACTTGAGCCACTGCTCCACTTCTTGCTTTTTGCTATATGTGGTGCTGAGGAATTGAACCCATGGCTTCATGTATACAAGGCAAGCACTCTACCACTAGGCCATATTCCCAGCACTTCTTCCTTTATTTTCAAAGCTAGTCCTCTGTCTCTTTGAGCCACAGTGCCACTTCCAGGTTTTTGTTTATTGTGTTTTTTTTTTGTAGTTAATTGGAGATGAGACTCTTTAACAGACATTCTTGTCCTCACTGGCATTAAACCATGATCCTCAAAGCTCAGCCTTCTGAGTAGCTAGGATGACAGACAGGCATGAGCCACCAGCACCCTGCACGTTGGGACACTTCTAAAATGTAGATCTTATGCTTAAATACCTCTTCTCCACTGCCTTATGGAAGGATCCCAAATTGACCCCAGCCTCCTTTTAATTTTCCCAATGCTTATGGCATTCAGCAGCAGGAATTCCTGGTTTCTAGAGACTTGTTCTCTTCCTGCTTTTCTGTCTCTGTCTCTTCTTCCTGGAATCTTCCACATTTGTGTCTGCCTGTCAAATGGCTACCCATCCTTAATGACCTACTCAGATGTGATGTTGAAATGATAAGCCGTAGCTTTCCTTGGCCAGCCCCGCCCTGCCCTGGCAGTTTCCTGTTGTTTGTGCTTGGGGCACAGGAAGCCTCAGGCCAGGGCAGGACAGGGGATGGATGGGGGGCCGGGTGGTGCGGAGGCAGTGGAGACAAAACAGGGTAAAGTGATACACAGGTGTGCAATGTGCAAGCTGGGGGTGCTGGGTGCTGAGTGCTAGGTACTAGGTAGCTGGGTGCTGGGTACTGGGTGCTGGGTGGCTATGGGCTGGTTATTGGGTGGCTGGGTGCTAGGTACTGGGTGCTGGGAGGTTGGGTGCTGGGTGACTGGGTGCTTGGTAGCTGGGTGTTGAGTAGCTGGGTACTGTGGTCTGAGTAGCTGGGTTCTGGGTACTGGGTAGATGGGTGCTGGGTGCTAGGTACTAGGTACCTGGGTTCTGAGTAGCTGGGTGCTGGGAACTGGGTGCTCAGCAGCTGGGTACTGGGTGCTGGCTAGCTAGGTGGCTGGGTTCTGGGTACTGGGTGCTGGGTGCTGGGTAGCTGGGTGCTGGGTACTGGGTGCTGGGTGTCTTGGTGCTGAGCTGCTGGGTGCTGGGGGCTGGTTGGCTGGGTGCTGGGTACTGGATGATGGGTGCTGAGTGGTTGTGTCCTGGGTGCTGGGTGCTGGGTGGCTGGGTACTAGGTGCTGGATTAGTTGCTGGGTAGCTGGTGGCTGGGTGCTGAGTATCTGGGTACTGGATGGTGAGTGGCTGGGTACTAGGTACTGGGTGCTGGGTGGCTGGGTGCTTAGTCACTGGGTACTGGATGCTGATTGGCTGGTTGTTGGAACTGGGTGCTGGGTGGTTAGGTGCTGGGTGGCTGGGTACTGGGTGGCTGGGTAGCTGGGTGGGTGGCTGGGTGCTGGGTACTGGTTCGCTGGGTGCTGAGGGCACTGAGGGTTGAGCACCTGGCTGCTCAGTACTGGTTGCTGAGTAGGTGGGTGCTGGCTGGGTACTGGGGGTTGGGGTGCTGAGTACCTGGGTGCTGAGGGCTGAGGACCTGGGTGGCTGGGTGCTGGGTGCTGAGTAGCTGGGTGCTGGGTGCTGAGTACCTGGGTACTGGGTGCTGTGTAGCTGGGTGCCGGGTGGCTGGGTGCCAGGCCAGGATTCGAGCCCTGGTCCCCCTCCTCCCTCTCCTCCCCTAGGCCCCTTGCCTGTCCGTGCGTCCGTCTGTCGTTCCCTCTCTCAGTTGTCCCTTTGTCCACCCGTCTGTCTGTCTGCCTTGGTTTCCCTGCCTGTCCAGCCGGCCGTCTGTCTGTCCCCAGGCCTGGGACCCTGTGCGCCTGTCGCTCTGTGCGTCTGTCCATCTGTCTACGTTCATTGATCCTTGTCTGTCCGTCCATCCGTCTGTCTCCCTGTCCATCTCCTTGTCTGTCTGTCCGTCTGCCCACCTGTCTGTCCGTGTCTCTCCCTGTATGTCTGTCTGTCTATCTGTCTGTCTGTCCATCAGTCTGTCCATCTGTCTCCCTGTCCTTCCATCTGTCCTTCCGTCTGTCCGTCTGTCAGTCCGTCTGTCCATCCGTCTGTCTGTCTCCATCTGTCAGTCCATCCATCTGTCTGTCTCTCTATCTCCCTGTTCATCCGTCTGTCCGTCTGTCCATCTGTCCATCCGTCTGTCTGCCGTCTGTCTGTCTATCTGTGTCTGTCTGTCTCATTGCCTGTCTGTCCGTCTGTCCATCAGTTTGCTGTCTGTCTCCTTGTCTGTCCATCTGTCTGTCTGTCCGTCTGTCTGTCCATCTGTCTGTCTCCCTGTCTACCTACTTGTCTATCTGTCCTCCCAGTTCGTCCGACTGTGTCTCTCTTTCCGTCCGTCCATTTGTTTGTCCATCTGTCTGTCCATCTGTCAGTCTCCCTGTCCATCCGTCCATCTGTGTCTGTTTGTCTGTCTGTCCATCTGTCCATCTCCCTGTCTGTCTTTCCGTCTCTCCAACTGTCCGTCCATCCGTCTGTCTCCGTCTCTCTGTCCATCTGTCCGTCTCCCTGTCCATCCATCTGTGTCTCTCTAGCAGCCTGACTGTCTGTCTCCCGGTCTAACCGTCCGTCTGTCTGTCTGTCTCAGTCTGTGTCACCCCGTCTGTTTGTCTGTCTGTGTCAGTGCCTGTTCCTGTCTGTCTCCCTCCCTGTCTCTGTGTCCACCCATCTGTCCGTCTCTCCCTTCCCATATGGGCAGCCGGAGCGACAGCGAGATGGGCCCTGCAGCCCCCGAGAGCGACCAAGTACCCAGCACCCCTCACGGAGGTACGGGAGGAGGCCTGAGTGCCTAGCACCCACACAGGAGGACTGAGCACCCAGCACCTCGTGTGGAGGCACGGGAGGAGAACTGAGTGCCCAGCACCTCCTGTGGATTCACGGGAGGAGGACTGAGCTCCCAGCCCCTCGTGTGGGACACAGGACTAAGTGTCCAGCACCCACATGAGAAGACTGAGCACCCAGCACTTTGTGTGGAGGTATGGGAGGACTGAGCACCCAGCACCTCATATTCAGACACTGGGGGAGGACTGAGCACCCAGCACCCACACAGGAGGACTGAGTGCCCAGCACAAATACAGGGGACTGAGCACCCAGCACCCCGTATGGAGGCACCAGGGGAGGACTGAGCACGCAGCACTACCACAGGACTGAGCACTCAGCACCTTGTGTGGAGACGCCGGGGGAGGACTGAGCACCCAGCACCCATGCAGGAGGACTGCGCACCCAGCACCCTGGGTACATGCATGCCTGCGGGGGGGTGGGGGCTGTGGTGATCCCGGCGGCTGCCATGGTCAGGGCCCAGGCTGCAGGCTCAGCTCCTCCATGGGCCATTGCTCCGCCTCCTCCTCCTCCTCCTCCTCCTCCTCCTCCTCCTCCTCCTCCTCCTCCTCCTCCTTCTCCTCCTCCTCCCAGCGGAGGATGGGGGGAGGTGCGTGGCTGTCTGTCCGTCTGTGTGTCCGTCCATCCATCTGTTTGTCCATCTGTCTCCCTGTGTGTCTGTCCTTCCATCCGTTTGTCCATCTGTCTGTCTGTCTCCAGGGCTCTCTGTCCGTCTGCTCATCTGTCCATCTGTCCGTCCATCCGTCCGTCTGTCTGTCTCCCTGTTTCTCCATCTGTCTGTCTGACCATCTGCTCATTCTGTTTGCCCATCTGTCTCCAGGTCCATCTGTCCGTGACTGTCTGTCTCCCTGTGTGTCTGACTGTCTGCTCATCTGTCTGTCTGTCTCCCTCTCTTGTCTGTCTGTCTCCATGATGTCCATCTGTCCGTCCATCCATGTCTGTTTGTCATCTGTCTGTCTCCAGTTCTGTCGGTCTGTCTACCTATCCGCCTGTCAGTCTGTCCTGCTCATCTGTCTCCCTGTCTGTCCGTCTGTCCGTCCATCTGTCTGCTGTGTGTCTGTCCGTCTCCCTGTCTGTCTGTCTCCATGTCTGTCTGTCCATCTGTCTATCTGCCTGTCTCTTGTCCATGCCTGTCTGTCTGTCTCCAGGTCTGTCCATCTGTCTCCCAGTCTGTCTGTCTGTCTGCTCATCTGTCCGCTCATCTCCCTGTCGCCCTGTCTGTCTGTCCATCCGTTCTTCTGTCTTCATGTCTGTCAATGTCTCGATTCCTGTCGCCGACTGTCCGTCACCCCCCACCCCCCAGCCCCCCCCCGTGTCCCTCTGACCCTCCCTCTGTCCGTCCATCCGTCCTCACCTGGTCTGGGCCGCCAGTCACCTTGTCGCTGACACGGGGAACACGGGCGCTCAGGAGCCTGTGGGGCGGATGGACGGACGGGTGGATGTGGGTTCGAATCCCGGCCTCCGGCGCGGCCCACAATGCCTTGCGTCTCCCCCATCCTGGGGGCCCCGGGTTCGGATCCCCGCTCACCTCCAACAGCCCCAGCCCAGGCCCAGTGACCCCAGTGCCGCCGAAGCAGCAGGTGCAGCATGGGGGGAGGGGGAGGGGTCACATGGAGTGGGGAGGGAGGGCCACGTGACCCTCAGCTCCCTGCCCCACCCCTCCCCACATGACCCCACCCGCAAAGGCTCCCCCCCATATGAGGTCTCTGAGGAAATCTGAAATCGCCACGCATCCACCCACAGGCCCAGAATGGTCTTGGAGTCACTTGAAACCGCCCCCCCACCCAGATCCCCATTTCCCCGGGGACACTTGAAACTGCCGTAGGGGCACTCGAAATTGCCCAATATCCACCCACAGGCCCAAGGTGGTCGTGGGGACACTGGAAACCGCCCCCTAAAGAACTCCCCCCACCCTGGGACACTTGAAACCGACCCTCACCCAGACCCCGTCCCCTTGGGGACACTTCAAACCGCCCTCCATCCACCCACAGGCTCAAGGTGGTCCTGGAAGCACTTGAAACCGGCCCCCCACACACAAGAGCCCCTCCTGTGGGGACACTTGAAACCCCACTGGGGACACTTGAAACCACTCTCCATCCACCCACAGGCCCAGGGTTGCCTTGGGGATGATTAAAACCGCCCCCTACAGAACCACCCCAACCCGGGGACATTTGAAACTGCCCTCCATCCACCCACAGGCCAAAGATGGTCCTGGAGACACTTAAAACCGCCCCCCCAAGAGCCCCTCCCTATTAGGCCACTAGAAACCACCCTTGGGACACTTGAAACCACCCTGGGGCCACTTGAAACCACCCCAACAGACTCCCCGACCCTGGAGACACTTGCAACCAACCGCCCCAGACCCCTTCCCCTGGGGGCACTTGAAACCGCCCTCCATCCACCCACAGGCCCAAAATGGTTCTGGGGACACTTGAAACTTCCCCCCACCCAGAAACTCTACCCCTGGGGACACTTGAAACCCCCCTGGGGACAGTTTAAACTGCCCCCCATTCAGACCCCCTCCCCCTGGGGACACTTGAAACCACCCTTGGGACACGACACCGCCCTCCATCAACCCAAACAACCATGGTTGCCTTGGGGATGCTTCAAACTGTCCCCCACAAACTCTCTCCCCCAGGGGACACTTGAAACCACCCTGGGGACACTGGAAACCGCCCTTGGGTGGTCGTGGGGACACTGGAAACCGCTCTTGGCTCACCAAACTCCACTGTGTCGCTCCAGGAGCCCCAGGTCAGGGTGCGGGCGTCCCCGTCCCGGATGCGCAGGGCCCGGCGAGGCCTGGGTTAGAGGTCTGGCAGGGCACAGGAGTTGCCTGAGCCTCCCGAGACCTCAGTCTGGGCGGAGACACACTAAGGGGCAGGGGTAAACTGAGACACGTGGTGGATCTGGACGGGGTCACGAGGTCCAGGCCCCTGGGCACAGTGGGAATGGGGAGAGGAGCACTCACCAGGGAGTCCTGGGAGACCAGCTGGGCGCCGTGCTAGAAGAACAGAGCACAGGCCTCAGTCAGCACTGACTGAGTTTAGGGTGCTGGACCGTGTACTTCTGGGTGCTGTGCTTAGTACTCCAGGGTGCTGTGCCGAGTACTCCCCGGTGCTGGGCTGAGTACTCCCATTTCAAACTAATCCTGAAACCCACCTTTCCCAACCAATACTGGACCGAGTAGTCCCGGGTGCTACAACCAGTACTCCCTGGTGCTGGACTGAGTACTCCCATCCCTCCCCGGTGCTTGACTGAGTACTCCCATCCCACACCAATCCAGAACCCCACCCCCTCCCAACCCATGCTGGACTGAATACACCCCACCGGTGCTGGACCGAGTACTCCCGGGTGCTGCACTGAGTATTCCCATGCACAGGTCCAGCTGGTACTGGAAGTTGTGCTTGCTCTGCTGCCTCCAGGTCCTGTGTGGTGCCCAACATACCTGGAAGCCCTGGGGGCCGCAGGTGATGCTCACGTTCCTCAGGGGGTCGAAGTGTTCTGGAAACTGCCACAGATGAATGGAGGGACACAGGGTGGGGTGGGGGTGCTTGAAACCGCCCTCGGTGGTCCCAGGGATACTTGAAACTGCCCTTGTGGGTCTTGGTGGACACTCAAAACCGCCCTGGATGCTCCTGGGGGGGACAGTGGAAACCGCGCTCCATCCACCAAGGTGCTTGTGGGGACACTTGAAACCGCCCTCAGTGGTCTAGGGGACACTTAAAACCACCCTGGATGGTCCTGGGGATACTTGAAACTGCTCTTGGGGGTCGTGGGGGACCCTCGAAACTGCCCTGGGTGGTCTTGGGGATACTTGAAACTGCCCTCCATCTACCAAGGTGCTCGTGGGGATACTTGAAACCACTCTTGGTGGTCTCAAGGACACTTAAATCCACCCTCGGTGGTCTTGGGGACACTTTACACTGCCCTCAGTGGTCTCTGGGATACTTGAAACCGCCCTGGGTAATCCAGGGGGGTACTTGAAACCACCCTCACCAATTTCACGGGCATACAGCCAGGCATCCAGGAAGCGGACGGGGCCTGAGGGGCTCCAGCCAGTGACCAGGGCATAGGTCTGGGCGCAGAAGCCCGCAAGGTCGGGGAGGATGCAGCCCACCTGGAGGCTCGAGTGCCGCATGTCGGCCTGGCACTCATGGTACAGGCCGGTCCTCACTCATGGTACAGGCCGGTACTAGGGAGTGGGGAGGGGGCATTAGAAACTCACAGTGGCCAAAGGGGGGGACGTTAGAAACCGACAATGGGCTGGAGGGGCATTAGAAACTGACAATGGCCTGGAGAGGGGGGTCAGAAACTGACAGTAGCAGAGAGGGGGGTGTTAGAAAACGACAATGGCCAACGGAGGTGGCATTAGAAACTGACAATGGCCAAAGGGGGGGCACTAGAAACTGACAATGGCAGGGTGAGTGGGGGATGTAAGAAACAGACAATGGCATCGAGGAAGGCATTAGAAACCGACAATGGGGGGCGTTGAAACCGACAGGGACAGCCCCACCTGGAGTCCCAGATCCTGAAGGAGTACTGTGTCCCCTGCGGAGCCTGCGGCCCCAACGCCCATGAGCAGTTCAGGGCCTGGGCCTCAAACACATAACACGCAAGGCCTGGGGAACGACATGGCAGAGGGGGCGTTGTGGAGGGCCATGGGGGAGGGGTGACCCCTGACCCTTCAACCCCACAACCCCTGACCCTACAACCCCATGTCCCCTGACCCGTCAACCCAAGACCCTGACCCTTCAACCCCATGACTCCTGAACTTTCAACTCAATGACCCCTGAACCTTCAACCCATGACCTGTGACCCCTGACCCTTGATCCCCGTCCCCCACCGGACCCTCAGGGCCTCACCCGGGTTGGTGAACCCCAGGCCTTGGGTCAGGGACCTCCCGGCCACAGTGAGCCTAACCTCGAACTCAACTCCCTGGTACCACAGGAGATCCCAGAAGTCGCAGCTACATTGTCCGATGGGGACCTTGGAGAGTGGGGGGGGTGCCTCGACTTACCCTGGAGCACCTGGGAGCCCCATTTGTCCATCCATGCCTCACCTTACCCCCCGGAACCCCAGAGAATGTAGGCCAGCCCACCCCTGCCTCAGTTTACCCCACAGCCCCCACCAGTGGCCTGTCAGGGTGGGGGGGATGGTGTCTCCATCGTGCCTTGATTTCCCCAACTGACCAGCAGCGTGACCGACCCCTTTTCCAGGTTCACAATGATGATGCACCGGGCCTCGGTGGTGGTGGTAGCCACACAGCGTCAGCTTAGCCTGTGGCTCCTGGAGTCGAAGGTCAGGCCCAGGTCAGGTGCGGGGTCATGGGTCACAGGGCCCGAGGTCGGGGGTGGAGTCTTGGGGGTCAGGAGGGCACGGGGAAGCTTCCAGAAGATGTTGTGGGATTCTCTGGGTGGGTTGGGGGGGTCACGAGGAACAAAGGTGAGAGGTCAGGATCACCCATACAAGGGTACTGAGTTCAAATCCTCCCTCGGGCTGATGGAGGAACCAGAAAGGAGGTGAGTTACCTGGATGAGCTTCAGCCATGAAGACGAGGAGGATGAGGAGGAGGGGGAGGAAGATGGAGGCTGCAGACCAGGGGAGGATTGGGGCAGGAGGCCTGGAACCAGGGAGCACTGTGGAGAGAGCAATGGGGATGGGTGGGTGGGTGGATGATTGGGTGGATGGGTGGATGAGTGGGTGGATCGATGCGTGGGGGGTGGATGGGTGGAGGGGCTGGGTGGAGGGGTGGATTGATGGGTGGGTGCGTGGGTGGATCGAAGGGTGGATGGGTGGATAAGTGGGTGGATGGGTGGGTGGATGGATGGGTGGGTGGGGGGTGGGTGGGAGGGTGGATGAGTGGGTGGATGGGTGGATGGGTGGATGAATGTGTGGATGTGTGGATGGGGGGATGGGTGGGTCGATGGGTGATAGGTGGATGAATGGGTGGATGGGAGGATGGGTGGATGGGTGGATGGGGGGTGGGTGGATGTGTGGTTGTGTGGGTGGATGGGTGGGTGGGTGGATCGATGGGTGGATGGATGGTGGGTGGGTGGGTGGATGGTTGGATGGGTGGGTGGGTGGGTGGGTGAATGGGAGGTTGGATGGATGGTGGGTGGGTAGATGGGTGGGTGGATGGGTGGATGGGTCGGTGGATGGATTGTGGGTGGATGGGTGGTTGGGTGGGTGGGTGGATGGGTGGGTGTTGGGTGGGTGGGGGTGCGGTTCTTGATCTCATCCCTCTCTTCTTCCCCATCCTTCCCCTCCCTGGTCACCCCTGGGGCTTTCACACTCACTGCAGGCCATTGGCACATCGGGTTGGGTGGGGCAGGCCAGGGTGCTGGTCTGGGTTCTGGGGGGGTTGGGCTGTCAGGTGTGGACCCCCAGGTGGGTGTCCTGGGGAGCCTGGGGCAGCTGGGCCCTGAGGTTTCTGGGCTCTGGGCAGGGAGTGGATGAAGCTTCCCCTTTCTCGCTTCTCCTGGGGGTTTCCTGGCACCTGGGTGTCTCATTCTTCTTCCTTGGGGATGGAGAAACCAAGGCGGGGCCCCGGTGAGGTCAAGCCTTGGGGCCTCGGGGGTCGGGGGTGCCATGCACAGACAGACAGACAGACAGACCTGAGTCCTCCTTGGGTGGTGGTGCTGGGTGCTGAGTCCTCCTTGGGTGGCGGTGGTGCTGGTTGCTGAATCCTCCTTGGGTGGTGATGGGTGCGTCTCCCAGACAGAGAGACAAAGTCCAGTCGGAGGAATGGAGGGGCGGACAGAGGGACGGACATGCGGATTGGGAGATGGAAAAGGAGGGATGGGCAGACACACAGACAGACGGACAGACAGATGAGAGAGCGACAGACAGGCAAACACAGAGACAGACAGGGAGACAGACAGACACACAAGAGATGGACAGACAGATGGACAGGGAGACAGACACATAGACAGACAGATGGATGTACGGATGCAGGGGTCCCTGCGCCCTGGGCACGCTCCTGACCAGCGGGAGAGGCAAGGAGGCGCGCCCGCCAAGGGTGAACCCAGAATAGGTAACGAGCTGTGAGTCGCCTGCACGCAGCCCAACACAACCTTTCTGCCACGGTTAGACGGTCAGTCGACTCGGGCAGAGTTCAAGACTGCTCTCTGTTTATTGGTGCGAACCCCATCTTAAGTATGGGCAATGGCAGCAGGAAGAGGAGGGGTGTAACGTACCTAGTCAGGGGCTACGATTGGTGGTCGGAGCTGTCCGTCAAGGGTGGAAGGCCATGGGAGCTCCCTATGTGGTGGCCTGAGTCTACGTCACCACCAGCAGGACCGCCCCCAGGTTACCGCCTAGAGCTGCCTTCCAGTTCCGGACCCTGAAGGCTGGCAGGGTTAACCAGGATCCCTCTCCCCGGAGGCAGCGCAACAGCCACACACCTCCAGGTCGCACACAGGCGGGGCCAGTCGGTGCGCCCCACATTTCCCCCTTTTCTGTTTAATAAGCTGGTAGATGTCCTACTTGAGAATGTGCCTGTCTTAGGTCGTCCCCCTGATGGATCTTACCTGTCATTTGCTGGCCATCCTAGCTCTTCGGGCCACCCTGCCTGTGAGGCTTGCCAGCCCCAGCAAAGGAACGAGGGGGGAGGGGAGGGGTCTGTGCTCAAGAGGAGGCCCTGGTATTTCTTCCTCATGCCTGTGCACTCTGGTAGGCTGCACATCCTGGAAGGGGCCATGACCAATCTCATAGGCTTCCCAAATGGCTAAAAGCAGCATAATGCTGCCAGACCACCATTGACTGGACAGCTCTGGCTCATTGCTTAAGAACTAGGGGAAGCCTATTTGCCCTAGCATGGTCAGGTGTAAATACAGAGGCTATATAAGCACAGAGGCAAATGCAAACACAGGTCATGGGGGTCTCTCCCACGAGGGGGAGAGGGTAGGGGAGCCACCCATCTGGCTCAGTCCAGGGAAGGTTGGAGGTTAGTCCGTCCCCCCGCTGCTGGAGTTGGGCAGGCGGCGCCATTCTCCATCTACGATGGTGAGGTCAAAGCAGGTCCAGGCCCTGACGGTTCTGGAGGTCTACGGCAGCCAAGTTGCTAGTGATCCATTCCAGTTCTTGGGCAGAGCTGTAGGCGATATTGCAACAGAGAAACTTTGCACCACAAAAGACACTGAGGTAGAGTCCAAGAAAAGCAGCAGGCAGGGCCAGGCACTGGAAGGAATGGAGGCTGGCTGTCGCTGCTGTCATCTACCACTGACACACGCAGACAGGCCTCCCGTGGTTCCAGGGAGGAGCAGGAAGAGATCCATCTCGGTCTTTTTCTTTATTCCTGGGGAGAACAAACATTCACGGCTGTAATAAGGGGTTTGGTGGAAAAAAGTATGGGGGGAGTCCACTGTAACCCAAAAAATGCGGTCACCCATCTTGACGTTCCATAATGGCAGTCCAGCTTCCCCCTGAAGTCCTCTAAGGCACTAGACACCGGGTTATGGTTTCTTCAAACCCACTCAAAATCTGACAGCTGATAGGGAACAATTAGCACATCAGGATCCTGCCCGTAATGTCTCAAGGAAGTATATTTGCCCTTAATTACCAGGTCAGCTAGCTGGTCTAGCTGGGAGTAAACCCTGGGAGCCCCTCCTACCAATGCATGCACCCATTGGAGAGGCCCACCCACCTGAGTAATGGCAGCTGAGGAAAGCTCTGAGCCGGGGGTGATCCAGAGATAAAGGGGGCATTTGGGCCTATAACGAGCCAACTGTGCCATATTTAAGGCCATCTGAATTTTTTGAAATACCACTTGAAGTGATGGACAATATCAGTGATGTAACAATATCAGTGGGGCTTTATCCTTTAAGGAGTCAAAGAGCAGAAGCAAATCTTCTGTAGGCAGGTAAAGCCAAGACCTTAGCCAATTAACTTCACTCAAAAGCTTTTGCAACTCCATCAAGGTATAGGATGACTGAAACGATAATTGAGGCTTGAGGGGTCAAACAGATTCCAGTCTAAGGTCTGCCCCAAAAATCTTAAAGGGAGGTAAGGTCTGAACCTTGTCTTTATATATGTGCAATCCTCCCTTCTGTAGAAGCATCCGAAGTTTCCTATAGGCAGCGTCCAATACTCGGGGGTCTGCTGCCCCAATTATATCATCCATATCAACATATAAGGTAATATCTGACTGGCTCTGAAGGGTTTGTAGGACCTATGACACATAATGTTGGCAGAAGCCTGGGCTGTTAGCTATGCCCTGAGGTAGTACCACCCACTCATATATTTGGTCTGCCCCCTGGTAGTTAACCAAGGGGATGGAGAAGGCAAACTTCTCACAGTCCTGAGGGTCAAGGGGAATGAAAAAGAAACAGTCCTTGATGTCTCTTACAATAAGAGTCAGATCCCGAGGAATGGAGGGGATCCACGGCAGCCCTCATGAAGGGCTGCCTGTGGGAATCATCTGTTCATTAATTTTTCTCAGGTCCTGTAACATTCTCCATTTGCCTGTAGCATTTTGTATAACAAATACTGGGCTGATCCATGGACTTAACGAAGGTCTGGTATGTCCTAAGGTCAACTGCTCTAATAATATTTCTCTTAATTTTTCTAGTTTGTCTAGGGAGAGTGGCCACTGTTCCACCTACACCGAGGGGCCCGGGAGCCATTGGATGGCAGGGATGGTGGGAACAGTGGCCTTTAGGATTGGGGGTGCGGCCTCATGAGGGGAACGGAAGCCTCCTGCCCCGAGGCCTCAGAAGGAGGCCCACCCCGATAGCTATCAAGATAACCTGACAGGCCATGACCTGTAGTAATAGAGGCCTCAGCTTTCCCCAAAATATCCTGTCCTAGCAGATTAGCCATTAGGCCAGACATCACCAGGGGACATACTTCTCCCTGATTACCATCGACATCCCTCCAGGTAAGCCAGTCCCTGGTTTTCTCAGGCCTAGCCTCACCCCCACCCCCTTCATCGGAAGCCCAGGGGTCAGCCTCCATTGTGGTGGAACTTCCTCTTTTCTTAATATGGTCCAGTCTGCTCCGGTGTCAATCAAGCATCGGAATCTTTTCTCTGCTATAAAGATGTCCATCTCTGGCCTAACTCCCAGGACTTTTGGGACTGTCCAGTGGGCCCTAGGCTGGTCACTAGGTTGGTCGCCTCCTTTGGTTGACAGGGTTGGAGGATGCCCCACTACCAGTTTAACAGCTTTCCCTCAACATCAAATGTGGACTTGCAATCCTTTCGCCAATGAATTCCCTTCTTGTTCTAGGTAGTGCCTTAGCCTGGCCTGAGGGTTGTCCTTGTGAGGCACCAGTTCTTATGCCGCTTGTAGGACACTCTCTCGTAAAGTGGCCCTGGCTGCCACACCCATAACAGACCCCTTTGTTTGCCCCGCTGGTAGAGGCAAGGGCAGGTGCCATGGCAAGCAAAGCGGTCAGTGACTGTGTCCTGCGGGCCTGAGCACTGGCATCCTTGCTGGCAATTATCCAGACAGACAAACAGGGAGACAGATAGAGAGCAGATGCACAGAGAAATGGACAGAGGGACGGACAGGGAGACAGACAGACAGGGAGATGGACAGATAGGGAGACAGACGCACAAGAGTTGGACAGACAGACGGACAGGGAGACAGACACATAGACAGATGGATGGACAGACAGACATGAAGACAGACCCACAGACAGGGAGAAAGACATGGAGACAGACATAGACAGAATGACGGACAGACAGGGAGACAGACAGATGGACAGGGAGAAAGACATGGAAACAGACATAGACAGAATGACGGACAAACAGGGAGACAGACAGATGGACAGGGAGACGACACATAGACATAAGGAGAGAGGGAGACAGACAGACGGACACACAAGAGATGTACAGACAGACAGACAGGGAGACAGACAGGCATACACACATACAGAGAGACGGAGAGAAAGACAGACAGACGTAGATGGATAGATGTGCAGACACAGACAGAGAGACAGAGACCAACAGACAGACGGACGAACCAGTGGAGCGACGGACAGACGACAGGGAGACAGATAGACGGACCAACCTGCGGACAGGGAGACCAGATGGATGGATGGATAGACAGACAGGAGGGAAGACAGAAAGAGACACCCAGACAGACACCTGGACAGAGAAGCAGACGGACGTACACACTTCCGCATCTATTGTATTATTATTATTAATATTCTCTGTCTTTGTCTGTGTGTCTGTCTCTCTCTGTGTCTGTGTGTCCATCTCTCCATCTGTCTGTCTGTCAATCTGTCTGTACATCTCTTGTTTGTCCATCTGTCTGTCTGTCTGTCTTCCTCCCTGTCTGTCTGTGGGTCTGTCTCCCTGTCTGTCTGTCTGTCTGTCTGTCTAGTTCTGTCTCCCTGTCTGTCTGTTTCCGTGTCTGTTTCTCAGTCCGTCTCCCTGTGTGTCTGTCTGCACATCAGTCTGTCTGTGTCCTTGTCTGTCTGTCTGTCTCCATGCGTGTCTGTCTGAATCCCTACCCTCCCTGTCCTTCTCCCTGTCTGTCCATCTCTGTCTGCTTTTGTGTCCAGGTGTCTATCTGGGTGTCTCTTTGTGTCTTCCTGCCCATCCACCCGTCCGTCTGCCTCCCTTTCTGTCTCTCTGCCTGCAGGTCGGTCCGTCTGTCTGCCTCCCTCCCTGTCTGTCTGTCTGTCCATCTGTCTGTCCGTCTCCTTGTCTGTCTCCCTGTCTGTCTGTCTCCCTCCCTCCCTCCCCGTGTCTGTCTGTCTGTCTGTCTCCCTGTCTGTTTCTCCGTGCACAGTTCTGTCTGTCTGTCTCCCTCCCTATGTGTCTGTGTGTCTGTCTGTCTGTCTCTGTCTCCGTGTCCGTCTGGTGGTCTACTTCTATGTTTATGTGTCTGTCTGTCTGTCCGCTCCCCTGTCGTCTGTCTGTCCATCTGTCCTTGCAGCTGTCTGTTGATGTGTCTGTCTGGGTGTCTCTTTGTGTCCTCCCACCCGTCTGTCTCTGTCCGTCTGTCTGTCTGTTCCCCCGTCTGTCTGTCCATCCCTCTGTCTGTCCATCTGTCTCCCTACCTGTCTGTCTGTCTCCGTGTCTGTCTGTCTGTCCATCTCTCTCCCTGTCTGTCCATCTGTCTGTCTCTCTGTCTGTCTGTCCATACCTCTGTCCATCTGTCTGTCTGTCTCTGTGTCTGTCTGTCTGTCTCTCTATTTGTTTCCCTCCCTTCCTCTCTGTCTTCATCTGTCTGTCCATCTCCCTGTCTCTGTCTCCCTGTCTGTCCGTCTGTCTGTCTCCCTCTCTGTCTCTCTCGCTCAGTGTCTGTCATGGCATCTGTCTGTCTGTCTGTCTACCTCCTGGATGTCTGTCCATCTGTCTGTCTCTCTGTGTGACTCTGTATCCCTCACTGTCTTTCTGTCTGTCCCTGCCCCGCCCCACCCGGACCGGGCCTGTGTCTGTCTCTCTGTGTTCGTCTCCAGGGGGGTGTCTGTCTGTCTGTCCATCCCTCCATACCATCTGTCTGTCTCCCTGGGTCTCTGTCTGTCTCCCATCTATCCATCTGTCCGTCCATCTGTCTTTCTGTCCCTCCTCCATTTGTCTGTCTGTCCCTCTGTCCATCTGTCTGTCTGCCTGTCCCTCCTCCATCTGTGTGTCCCTCTTTCTGTCTGTCTGTCCATCCATTCCCTGTCTGTCTGTCTGTCTCCGGGATGTCTGTCTGTCCGTCCATATATCTGTCTGTTTCCATGTCTGTCTGTCTGTCTGTCTGCCTTCTGTCCATCTCCTGGTGTCTGCCTGTCTGTCTGTCTGTCTACCCTCCCTGATTATCTGTCTCTCCTTGGGTGTCTGTCTGCCTCCCTTCTGTCCGTCCGTCTCCGTGTCTCCCTGTCTGTCTGTCTCTCTCTGTGTGTCTGTCTCCTGTCTCTGTCTGTCTGTCCATTTGTCTGTCCCTCCTCCATCTGTCTGTCTGTCCATCTGTGTGTCTCTGTGTCTGTCTGTTTCTCTCCGTCTGTCTGTCTGTCTCCCTCCCTCCCCATGTGTCTGTCCACCTCCTGGGGGTGTGTCTGTCTGTCCATCTGCCTGTCTGTCTCTCTCCCTATCTCCCTGTCTCTCTCCGTCAGTGTCCGTCTTGGCATCTGTCTGTCTGTCTCTGTCGTCGGGTTGTCTGTCTGTCATCCCCATTCCCACCCCCCTCCCCCGAGGCCTCTGTCCATCTCTCTGTGTTCATCTCCGGGGGATATCTGTCTGCCTCCCTCTCTGTCTGTCTGTCCATCCGTTCGTCCATTCGTTCGTCTGTGTCCCTGATTCTGTCTGTCCATCTCCTGGGTGTCTGCCTGTCTGTCTGTCCCCCCTCCCTGATTGTCTGACTGTCTCTCCTTGGGTGTCTGCCTCCCATCTGTCCATCTGTCTGTCTATCTCCCTGTCTGTCCGTCTGTCCGTCCATCTGTTGGTCCCACCCGGGTCTCTGTCTGTCTCCCTGTCCATCTCTTGATCATCTGTCCATCCGTCCATCTGTCTGTCTGTCGCCCATCTGTCCGTCTGTCCGTCCATCGCCTGTCTGTATCCCTGTCTGTCCATCTGTCCGACCCCCCCCTGCTCTCCAGGGTCCCTGACCTCCACGTGTCTCCCCATCCCCCCACCTCAGACCTCAGCCCCTCCCCCTCCCGGCTTGTTCCCCTCCCGTTTTCTGGAACCTTCCTCCCCCTCTCCCTCCCCCCTCCCGCCCCCGCCCCGACTGGCTTCAACTTCCCCTTTCCTGTCCCCCTCCCGGGGCTATGGTCACAGCCAGGCCTCCACCCCCCGGGAACCCCAGGAACCCCAAGTTCCCAGGGGTGGGAGGGGGGAAGACATTGTGGTTTCGAGGCTCCCCAGGGTGTGCAGTGGTCGCGGTTTCCAGGGAACCCCCCCCCCCGGGTGTGGAGAGGGTGTCAGCTTCAAGGCTCTCCCCGAGTGTTCAGAGGTGGCAGTTTCCAGGCTGCCCCACCCACATGTGCAGAGGTGGCAGTTTCCAGGCCCCACCCCCCGGGTGTAGAGAGGTGGCGGTTTCCAGGCCTCCTGGGTGTGTAGGGGCCAAGGGTTCGAGGCCCAGGGACCCCTGCCTTGCACACTCGTGCCACCCCCCCCACCCGGCCCCGCACACAGGCGCCGCCCTGGGTCTGCACATCGTCTGCCTCGACCTACACAAGGTGCTGCTGAGCTGGGACGGCGGCCGGGACAAACTGAGCCTCCACTACAGGTGGGGGGACTCGAACCCACGACCCTGACCCCAGGACACCACACATGCTGGGTACTTGAGGGTTCTGTGCTGAGTACTCCCCGGTGCTGTGTGCCAAGTACTCCCTCCATACTGTGCTGAGTACTCATGGGTGCTGTGTGCCAGGTGCTCCCTGGGTGCTGTGTGCCAAGTACTCCCTCAGTGCTGTGCTAAGTACTCCCCGGCGCTGTGTGCTGGGTACTCCCCTGTTGATGTGCACAATACCCCCCGGAGTATTCCCCACGTGCTGGGTTCCATGTACTCCCCAGGCACTGTGGGCCAGGTACTCCCTGGTGTTGTACACAGTACTCCCCGGGGCATTCCCTGGGTGCTGTGCTGAGTACTCCCCTGGTGCTGTGCCTAGTGTCCCCAGCGCCCCTGTTCCCTCCCCCCTCCGGCAGGTCGACGAGGAACCGACTTTGGTGAGCAGCAGGGGGGGGGTGATTGTGTTACTCCGATGAACCCTCGTGACCCCCATGATGACCCCGTGACCCCATGACCCCCTTGACCCTGTGACCCCTGTAACCACATGACCCCGCGAACACGCTTGTATCTGACTCCCATGACCCCCATCACCCATGACCCTGTGAGCCCATGACTCTGTGAACCCCTGTGAATCTGTGACCCCATGACTCTGTGACCCCGTGACCCCCCATGATCCCATAACCCTGTGAATCTCATAACCTCGTGACACCGTGAACCCCCTTGAATCTGTGATTTATGTGACCCAGTGACCCCATGATCCCCCATGACCCCATCACCCCATGACCCCCTTGACCCAGTGACCCCATGATTCCTCTGCCCCCCAGGGAACCCTGTGACCCCATGACCCCATAACCCCATGACCCAATGACCCTTATGACTCCATGACCCCCTAAACCGAGTGATCTCATGATCCGTGTGACCCCCCATGACCCCGTGACCCGTGACCCCCCATGACCCCATCTATCCCCATGAGTCCCTGTGACCCCCATGAACCCTGTAAACCTATGACCCCGTGATCCCTGCAGTGAAGCCGGGGCCCCTGCATGACCTCTGGGAATGGAGGCCCAGGGATGGAGGCCCAGGGGGTGTAGGGTCATGGGATCGAGTGCTGAACTTTCCCCCGCACCCCGCGCCCTGCCTCAGTTTCCCCAGGTGAGGGAGAGGCCGGAGCACGAGGCGAAAGGAGATGGGGTTATTGGTATTATTAATATTATTATCATTATGTTATTTATAGATATCATTTTATTATTTTATTAATATTATTTAATATCATTATTTTATTATTATTTTTAATTTTATTATTAATATTATTATTATCTTATTATCATTTATAGCTATTATTTTATTATTTCATGAATATTATTTATTATCGTCCTTATTTTATTATTATTTATAGCTACTGTTTTATTATTATATTAATGTTGTTTATTATTTTTATTATTTTAATATTTATAGCTACCATTTCATTATATTATTTATTATCTTTCTAATTTTATTATTTATAGCTAATATTTTATTAATATTATTTATTATTACCATTATCTTTTCATTTATAGCTATTATTTTATTTTGTTATGATATAATATTATTTTATTTTCATTTATAGCTATTATTTTATTATTATTTATTATTGCTATCATTAATTTATTATTATATAGCTATAATTTTATTATTTTTAAATATTATTTATTATCATTATTTTATTATTTATAGGTATTACTTTATTATAAATATTATTTATTATTTACAACAATTATGTTATTATTTTATTATTATTATTTTATCATTATTTATAGCTATTATTTTATTGCTATTATTTAATATTATTATCATTATTTTATTATTACTTATATGTATTATTTTAGTATTTTATTAATATTTATTATTATTATCATTATTTTATTATTAATAATAGCAATTATTGTTTTGTGAATATTATTTTATTAATATCATTATTTTCATCATCATTTTTTCATAATTATTAGCAACTGATATCTTATTATTTTTATTAATATTATGTTAACATCATTATTATTAATTTCATTATCATTATTAGCAGCTATTATCTCTATTATTTTTTATTGATATTAGCTTACTAAGGTTATTTTACTATTATCGTCAGGCAATGCAGGTGGAGCCATTATTATTATTATTATTATTATTATTATTAATTTTATTAGTAGTATAATATTATTTTTATTATTATCATTACGTTATTATTTTATTATCATTATTAATTGTTATTAATTATTATGATTATTATCATGCAAATGGGGCCATTATTATTTTTAATTAGTATATTAGAATTTTATTATCATTATTAAGTTATTAATTATGATGGTGATGGTGATGACTCCGGCTAGCAGAGGGTGCTAAGACATCATCATCATTGTTATGACATCATCACCATCATCATCATCCTCATTATAACATCATCATCATTATTATGACATCATCACCATTATCATCATTATGTTTTAATTATTATTACCGATAGCTACGGTTTTATTATGTTATTATTTTATTAATATCGTCATCATTTCTTCATGGTATTATCACATTATTATTTTATTATCACATTTATGATGATGATTATTATCATCAACATCCTTTCATTAGGATGATCATCATCAGTGTGTTATCATCAGTGCAAACAGACCTGTGACAATATTGATTACTATTTTATATTATTATTTATATTATATTATTATATTATTTATTTTATTGTTTATTATTTATTATTATTTCATTATTTATATTATATTATTATATTATATCATGTCATATTATTATATAATTATGTTATATTATTTAATATTTGTTTAGTATTTATTATTTTATTACTTATTTATATTATATTATGTCATTTGTTTTACATTATATTATTTATATTATATTATTATTTATTATATACTTATAATATATTATTAATTTTAATATTTATTAGTTTTATATTATTATATATTATTTATATTATATTATATCATTTATTTTATTATTTATTAATCATTCATTATTATTTAATTATTTCTTTATATTATATTATTGTATTGTATTATTTATATTATATTATTATATTTACTTTATTATTTGTTATTTATTATTAATTATTATTTATTTATATTATATTATTTATGTTATTATATTATCATTATACTTACTCAGGCCAGAAGAGGGCACGATGACATCATCATTATTATTCATTATCAGTAGCTATTTCATATATTAGTATTAGTTTATCAATATTATGATCATCATCCTGTTACTGTGCGTTTGCAGACGGTGCTATTCTATGATTATCATCAATATTATTATCATCATTAGTCTTATGATTTTGATTATTATTATTATTGCTTTGGAGCCACTATATTACTGTTATTATATTATCATTATATTATTATTATTATTATTATTATGACATGGACCAGCAGAGGGCGCTATGCCATCATCATGATTATTATCTGTATTATAATTATTAATAGTATTAGCTATTATTTTGTATCATATTATTATCATTATTTTATTATTATTAGTTACAATTTTTATTATATTATTATCATTATTAGCTATTATTTTATTATATTATTGTCATTATTTTGTTATTATTATTAGCTGTTATTTTATTGCTATGATTATGTTATGATGCAATGGAAATGGCGCCATGACATTATTATTACATTATTATTATTATTTGCTTTATTATTTTTATTATCGTTGTAGCTCATGTTATTAATATTTATTATTATGATTAAAGATGATGATGATGATTAGAAAATAAAAATCACGCAAATCCCGGAGTGAAAGGAGAGAATAATAATACTAGTAAATAAAATAATAATAAAGTGAATGATTAAATAATAATAAATATAATAATAAATATAATAATAAATAATAATAAAATGAAAATAATAATATAATAATAAATAATAACTATAATAATAATAAAAATAAATAATAATATAATAAATAAAATAATATGAAATTAAAAATAATTAATCAAATAACAAAATGATAATAAATACTTATTATAATAGTAAAATAATAAAATAATAGTTAATGATAAAATAATGATAATAAGACAATAATAATAAAATAAAAATGATAATAATATAATAATAAGGTAATGATGTTAATGATAAACAATAATAAGATAATAATGGAAATACTGTAATAATAATATATTATTGATGATAATGAAATAAAGATCATAATAAAATAATGAAAAATAATAATGAAATAATAATGATGATAATTATGAAATGATTACAAAATAATTATAATAAAATAATAGTAAAATTAACAATAAAAATAATAATAACAAATAAGATAATAATATTAAAATAATGATGATGATGATATTAATAAAATGATGATAATAAAGTAATAAAAATAATGATGATGATAATAAAATCAATAATAATAAAATAAATAATAATAAAATAATGATAATGATAAAATAATAAAAATGATAATAAAATATATAATACAATAATGACAATAATAAAATAATGATGATAATAATAAAGTAATAAATAATAATAAAATAATAAATAAAAATAATAACGATAACAATGAAATATTAACTAATAATAAAATAAAAATACAATAACAATTATGATAATAATAAAGTAATAATTAATACTAATAAAACAATAACACTGATAATAAATAATAATGATAATAATAAAATAATAATAATAAAAGATAATGATAATAATAAAATAATAATAAATAATTATATAGTCACAATGAGAATAAATAATAATAATGAGAATAAAGTAATAATAAAATAATGACAATAAAATAAATAATAGTCAAATAAATAATGATAAATAATAATAATAAATGATAACAAAATAATTATGATGGAAAGGCTTTGACAAGTTACTTCTTCCAGTGCTTCATTGGTCCAAATCTGTATGAGAATATTAAAGGTATCTAAATTATGGCTGTTACATGGACGAGCTTCTTTTGATGCAGACCACTTCCCTCAGTATCATAATCGTCCTGTGGGATGGGTTGTTACAGCTTTGTTAGACTTGTCATTAGCATGAAGCCAGCAGACAAGCCTAAATGCTTATTTCTTTCCTAGATATATTTTCAGAAGTTGGAGAAGTGTGTTTTGAATAAATATAAGAAGAAAAATGTACTGTATGATGACTTCAACTTGGCATGGAAAGATCGTAAAGTACAGGGAATAGCTCATTCACCCCTAGGTGCCCTCCCCCAGGAGAGGAGTAGGAGGGGGTCAGCCCTCTGCCAACTAACTCCGACCCTGCTGCCTAGCCAGCTCCCTAGTGAGTCCTCTGAACTCACGCTACAGGCGTTCAATGTGAAGAACTATTGTTCAAAGGAGTTCTATCCAGAGATAGTTGCTTCTTATATCTTGTAAAAATAAAAATTGACAGCCTTTCTTTTTTTTTATTGGCCATAAAATACAGGTTGTCTTTTTTCATTTTATAGCTGAGTGAGTTAAGATACCAAGAGATGAAGCAGTTAAGCCCAAGACTAGTATTTTTTCCACCAGGTTTGTTAGACCTCAGGACTAGGTAAGATTTTGATAAGAAGGGGTAGATTTTTTTTGCCTGTGTTTAAATTGCAGTGCCTAGCTGAGATGAAAAATTTTAACCAGCCTCACATTCAGTAATTCCCAAAGCTTGAGTGATGACGAAGGTTGGCAGTTGGAAAGTATGTCCTTTAGGGAGTGTTCCAAATGATCACTCACTGTGCATCAGAGCTCAACCTACAACACTTCCACAGTCCTCAGGTCATAGCCAAAGAGATTCTCTAGTTGGTCCTCTGTGCTTTCACACGCATCTTCACAGGCTGTTACATGCCATTTGTTTTAAGGGAAAATGATTTCATTCTAGGTTACAGACACAGCTGTACAACTACAAACAAAACATGATGAACTTAAGGAGAGAAAGTCATCCCTTGGCAAAGTGATGTGCTTCATACCTAATTTAAAACAGCTTTATCAAGACTATTCAGATGTTCAGGAGAAAGAACCAAACGTACAAGAAACAGTAAGTCTGGTTTGCTCTTCTTACTGCACTTCAGAAGGTGAGAGGGAGTTTGTGTACTAAAAGGACAGTAGCTTTGAAAGAGGAAGAGTGTCACTATAAATCATTGATATGAATTATCTCATCACATTTTTATCTACTTAGTGAAAGTGTAAGGAGCTAAAAATACAAAATCATGGACTTTTGGAAGGGAAGTGAAGTTCCTCACAAGTGTGTGCTTTGTGTGCTAGTCACTGACCCACCACGCTCTTCTGTCTTGAACTTTGCATCCACACAAACAGATATTTGCATATATTCTAAAGACCAACCTTTTTGTTCATAGTATATTTTGTATTTGAAAAACCAAATCTTATCCCATATGCATAGGTTTTTTTTAGATTGAGATTAAACCATACCACAAAAGGAAAAATGTTAGTTTACAAATATCATGGTCAAATTTGTGTTCTTCACTAATAAGTTGTTTTAGTTTTGACACTGATGGTAGTAATTCTGTGACTCAAATATCTATTTGTATATTAGAAATTTAGAACAAATATTTTTTATCCAAATGACAAATTTACTAGGTAATGGAGTTAAAATTTGGGTCTAGATTATTTTCCAGATTGTTTTCTTATCATTACCATTAGAGAAACATAAACTGTGCTTTAATGAAAACTTACCTCCATTATGTACTGGAGGAGCCAACAAACTCCCTTGCAGGGCTCAGTAGTAAACATTTAAACCTTTCAAACGATTAAGTTCTCTAGTAAAATTCTGCTATTTAGTATAAGAAATACATAAACAAATCAGACTCTATTGACCCTGTAATCCTAGCTTTTCAGGAGGGTGAAATTTGAGGACTGAGGTCAAAACCAGCCCAGGCAAAAAAGTCTGAGAAACACTTATCATCAGTTAACCAACAAAAGCTGGAAGTGGGGAGGTGTGGTTCAAGTAGCCGAGCATAAGACTTTAGCAGCAAAGCTCATGAACAATTCCAAGGCCCTGAATCAAGCCACAGAGTGGCACAGAAAAAAGAGAGAAGAAATATGTAATCAAAATGATATAAATCAGTACAAATTGATTAAATTTTATTCATGAAATTCAATAACTTCTTCATAGTGATACTTTTCCAATCCATAGAACTGACTCAAGTCATTTGATTCTGACTATTACAAGGGACACTATAAAACATGCTTCCTAAGAAGTGCATTTGAATTTCTTTTCCTACTGCGAAAGAAGTCAGTGTCTCAATTTGTCACATTCATTTCACTAGTCTTGATTTAGGCATCTGCCTCTTCTTGAGTCTAACCCCTGAACTAGTTTGATAACTGGTAATCTCCTTATGTAATTACATGTAGTTTTAAAAACACTTTACAACAGATTCAATGTGTATCTGTATGAAAAATCATGGTTGTTTTCTTTTACTAAAAGCTACCCTTTATAATGGAGTAGAAAACATTAGCACAGTCCCTCAACTAAATCCTACTTTCTTGAGGACGCAGGGACACCTGACATCTGGGCCCTGCAGAGACATTTAGGGGTCCTCTGGGCAGATGTTCTTCATTGCCTACATTCTACCAATTTTTTTTTCCATTTACACAACATGAAAGTCACTTCAAATCAATCATGTCACTGTATGTCATAACAGGGAACATTTAGGCAATTTGCTTGTCTGTTATGACTCAAAGTTGATAGGAAGAAAGAAAGGAAGCTGTCATTGTGATAAAGCGGTCCTCTCTTCTGATCTGACAGGGATATTCTCCAGTTTATGCATAGCTGGTGCCCTCCAGAAAGAATGTTTTTAAGGTATTTATGTATCTAACTAGTTAAAAGCATATTTGGAGTTGGGACTTGGATACTAAATTTGGTGAAATTAATAGTAGCATTGATTCAATTTGAACAAAAATCACTTCAGTTAAAAGCCAAGATGTTGTGTGCATGTGCGTGTTTGCTGTGACTAGTACAAGCCAGGAAAACGCTCTATCACTGAGGTGAATCCTCAGCCATTAAAATATAAATTTAGTGGCTACTTTCCCAAATGTAGTTGTTTTCATACTTTCAGTGCCTTTTGTACTTCTATTGTAGTATTACCCTATTTGCTTTAGGATGTAGGTATTTGTGTATATGTCTATTCCTTTTCCTGAATGAAACATACAGCACCAAATAGGAATTTTTCCCATCTACTCTGCCTTGGGGACCATAGCATCTTAAAATATTTAAACTGAACTTTTCTAGTAACATGGTTAGGTATATGTCAGAAAAATTCCCTTAGTATGTGGGTGGTAGCCATACTTCAATAACCATTTTGCTCTACTTTCATTAGTTAAGAAACTGCATTAGGGGCTGGGGATATAGCCTAGTGGCAAGAGTGCCTGCCTCGGATACACGAGGCCCTAGGTTCGATTCCCCAGCACCACATATACAGAAAACGGCCAGAAGCGGCGCTGTGGCTCAAGTGGAAGAGTGCTAGCCTTGAGCGGGAAGAAGCCAGGGACAGTGCTCAGGCCCTGAGTCCAAGGCCCAGGACTGGCCAAAAAAAATAAAAAGAAAGAAAGAAACTGCATTAAAAACATTAAACAGCAAACCATGAAAACCATAGTACAATTCTGTAAGGAAAGTCTGTGGTCATAGTTTGAAGTGGAGTGCCTACGTTGTAAGAAGAAAAGCCTAGTTCAAATCCTAGAATTGCCAAAGAAACAAAAACAGCTGGGTGTTGGCGGTTCACACCTTTAAACCTAGTTACTCAGAAAACTAACATCTGAGAATCACAGTTCAAAGCTGGCTTATATAGAAAAATCCATGAGACTTTCTAATTAACCAGCAGCAAAATGCTACACTGAATGTATAGTTCAAGTAATAGAATGCCAGCCATGCACAAAAAAAGCCAAGTGAGAGCTTGAGGCCCTGAGTGTAAGCCCTGGAACTGGAACAAATTTTTTAAAAAAAAATAGCAAAAAAATGCTCTGCAAGGAAAATTTAAACTATATCTCCCTCAGATAGTCTGCAACAAGAGATTTTCTTTTTGTTCATTATTTTAAAAAATTGTTTTGTCTGTTGGGTTTCTGTTCTAATTTTATCTTTAATGGTTAAGAACATGATGAGCCAGGTGCTGGTGGCTCAGGCCTGTAATCCTAAGTACTCAACAGACTGAGCAGTTTGAAGTCAGCCTGGCATGAAAGTCTGGGAGCCTTTATTTCCACTGAATTACAGGGGGATAAAATACCAGACGTGAAGCTGTGGCTCGAATGGAACAGTGCTAGCTTTGAGCACAAAAGCTCAGGGACAGTGCCTAGGACAAGAGTTCAAATCCCAGGACTGGCAAAAATAAAAGAATAAAATAATTGGGGATTGGGCAACCTTGGGACATTTCGTTGATCTAGTAACTTTTGTAGTTGAAGGGTGTTCTTGTTAAGAACCTTTATAGACCTGGCATTTATTGAGCATTTCATCACTTCTTGCAGTTAAGTCACCTTCCTTAGCGTTTCTGCATGCTAAAATAGATGTGAGATCAAGAAGGCCCCTGACCTGTCACACACATGGTTTTCTGTTTTAAATAATTCATATGCCACAATTTTGTAAACAACGGTTCTTTGGGAGTAAAGAGAGCATTAGAAACTTTGTAACTTTATATTTTCAATTATCACCCAAGAAAATGAGTTAAAATCAATTTTCATAATGATTTCCTATTAAAAATGAATGACGTACTTAATGGAAAGCTCTGTCAAATTTACACTCGTCAAAGATTTGAGTTATAAAATTACAGGCCCATAAAAGTTTTGATACTTGAGAATGTGTCATTTTCTTTCATTAAAAGTATGATTTGTCCAGCCTTCCAGCTCTCTTATTCAAAGCAAAAACCATTTTGGCAGCAGAAAACCATCTGAAAAATATCAACCAGCAGTTACAGACACTCCTGGACCAGAATGGGACAGCCAGTGACTGAAATGTGCCTATAGAGCAAGGGCTTATGGTATTGCCTGCTACCTTCTGAAACTCAGCTGCTTTATAAATAATGTATAGTCTAATCACTAGATTTCATGCTTTATTTTAATGCAAGCTAAGTAACAACAGTATAAATATCTACACATTGTAGAAGCTTTAGTCATCTTTTCTGATTAGTGTCTTAAGCAAAAAACTTTAATATTGTTAATATCGAATCTTTATTTTTTGTTCTTACTTGGTACCATCATGGGGCTTGAACTCAAGGTTTGGATACAGTTTCTCTCACTCCAGGCTAATGCTCTACCTTTTGAGCCACAGCTCTACTTCCAACGTGTGTGTGTGTGTGTGTGTGTGTGTGTGTGTGTGTGTGTGTGTGTGTAAGTAGCTAGGATTACAGGTGCCATGGGTGCCCAGCTGACACCTAATTTTAACTAACCCCACATGAGTTTTAACATACAAACCTGTGAAATAAAACTATGTAAATGTAGACTAATGTTAGTTAAATAGGAGATTTCTGCAGAATTTAAGTACACTGAAACTAATTTTAACGTAAACTGGTTTAAGTAAGAAACACTGAAAATCAAAGTAATAAGGCTTTATTGTTATCACCAGATTTACTAATAAGCTAATGTAATTTTTTTCAGTTCTAGGGATTGAACCCAGGGCCTTGTAAATGCTCAGCAAGTTCTGTACCATTGAGCTCAAACCCCAGCCCTAATTGATCGTGTTATTACATAGCACATATTTCAGGTAAATGGCAGTCTCATTATGGGAGTAGCATGTGTAGTGTGCTAGTCTTGTAACACTTCCAAAATGAGTTCATCAGGAATTTTGTCCCTTATACCATTGTGACTGAGAAGACCGTTCTCCGCAGTGTCAGCCATTTCAGCATCCTCAGCTGCTTGTAACAAGCAAATATCATCGCTGCCACTGCCCCAGTCAGCACCCAAAGATGCACCTGGTGATGGCTTGTAGGGTGGCGCTTCATGAGGTCTCACACCATCTGCTATCACCTCTTCTTCCTTTATTTCAGTGAGGAAGGGGGAGGGAGCCAGCAGGATAGTAAGATAAAGGGTAGTCAGTGAGTTTACCATACACACCAAAACAGTTTACACTGAAATGAATATTCTGGATGAATACTGTCTGCCAATTATGAGAGAGCAAGGTTTGTTCAATTTTCTCATGTTTTTTTTTCTGTTGCTTTTCTTTTTCTTGCAAAGAATGTTAATAAGTAAACAAAACACTTTAAGGGCTGAGAATATGCCCTAGTGGTAAAGTATTCTCCTCATATAAATGAAGCCCTGGGTTCCATTCCTCAGCACCACATATATAGAAAAAGCCAGAAGTGGTGCTGTGGCTCAAGTGAAGCTAGGGACAGTACTTAGGCCCTGAGTCCAAGCCCCAGGACAGGCAAATATATATATTTCCAATATGACATGCTTAAACTCTTTAAGAGAAAAGTTAACTGTTGAGTAATACCTGCCAGAACTTAAGTTACACATTCCCTTTGACACAGTTCTACTTTCAAACATGCATCCTTCAGAAGTAGTTGTTCAGAAAGATAAAGATGGGTGTTTTACTTTACTTTGTAAAGCAAAAAGGGAGAAACATCCTAAATTTGGGGACCAGTTCCATTGATGATGCAATTTCTCATGCTGCAGTGAAAAAGAACAAGCTGCACATTGTCAGACATGAGCTGAACAGGAGCCTCACTCCCGTAAGTAAAAACAGTCACTGCTCTGTTTAGATGCTACATGGTCAAGTATGGTAGTGCAAGCCTGAAGTCTCAGCATTGGGGAGGCTGAGGCAAGTGCATCATTAATTAGATGCCAGCCTGAACTTTATAGCCAGATGTTATTTAAACTAGACACAGCTGGATCTTGCTCATGGCTCATGTATGCTACTGTGCCAGAAATGAATTTGGAGACAGAAAGACAAAAGTGTTAGTAATGTCCATGCCTGATAAAAACAAAATCCAGTTCTCTGTTGTCTATAAGGAATGTGTCCAGGACTTAAAGATGCAGGAAAACTCAAGAGAAAAAGATCACAGTAGATACACAGAAATCAAAATAAGCTGGTTGCTAAAAAATGTCACAATGTGGATAAAAGGCTAGAAATATGGCCTAGTGCTCACTTCATATACGTGAAGCCCTGGGTTCAATTGCTCAGCACCACATATATAGAAAAAGCCAGAAGTGGTGCTGTGGCTCAAGTGGTAGAATGCTGGCCTTGGGCAAAAAGAAGCTAAGGACAGTGCTCAGGCCCTGAGTTCAAGCCCCAGGACTGGCAACAAAAACAAAACAAATAAAACAACGTGGATAAAATGAAGAGGATCCCCACAGGAGATACAGCAGTTCTCACCACATCCACCAAACACAATCTGAAAAGAGGGGAGGAAAAACTTGGCAGCATTGTAAGGACAGCAAATTCACCCACAAACACAGTCTTCCATCCGAATCAAGGGTTTTAAAAAGTATTCTTGATAATTTATAGATGAAGGGTGCACCAGAAAATTTGAGTAATGATGCTGAAAACAGCTATAATACTAAAGCAACTAGCAGATTGGATCGACTTGCATACATGAAGCAGCGTTCTGTGATCAGAAGCCACTAAAATTGACTCTATGTCGGCTATGTGAATCTTACCAAATTTAAAAGTATCTGCATCTAGGCAAACACATTCTCTGACTACAGGACACATTTTGAAAATAAATGTAAAGAAACCCATCATTTAGAAATTAATACCATTTCTAAATAACTAATGCCTCATTTAAAAGTAATGGATATTTGGACCTGAATAAAAACAAAAATAACTACATACTAAGTTCTGTGATATACAGCCAAAGTGACCGTTTGGGTTTTGTTTGGTTTTAACAGTCCTGGAAGTTTGAATTTAGGGCTTTGTGATAGCTGGGTAAACCCTCTACCAATTCAGACATCCCTCCAGCCCTTTCATTTTGTTTTTCTGCTAGGATCTTGTATTTCCTTGGCCTAGGCTTATATCAACAATTCTCTTTACTGGGTCTTCTGAGCTGCTGTGATTGAGTACAGGTGTGAGATATGAGCTTTGTGAGACTGGCTTGGAACCTCATTCTTTCTGTCTCTATCACCCAAGTACTTGCTATTATGGGTGTGAGCCACCATGCTAAACCCTTAAATGAGTTCTTGAGAGGGAAATTTGTAGTTTTAAAAGCTTATATTGCAAGCCTGGTACAGTGGTTCATGCCTGTAATCCTAGGTACTCTAGAGGCTCATATTTCTATTTTATCCTTATTCTACCATATCCTCCTACTATTTAAAATTCTTTTTCTTTTTTTTATTTGTACTTTAAGGGGAATTCAAAAACAAGGCCTGGCATATAAAGCAAGCATCCAACAGACAATGATTCACAGCAATACTATGTAAGCATCACCATGCCCTCCTACATGATGTTAACTGAGGAGTTTTTTCTTACCCAAATGGTGGGGGTGGGGGGAGTGGGGGTACTTTTTGCATATATTGGTTTGGATTACCATCCCATTTTTTGTGTACTGCTCTAGGTCAACGGCCAGTGATTACCACATCACATTCATTTTTATTCATTGGGATGGTGAGTCTTACAAGCCCAGACTGGCTTGAAGCTAGCTGGTTTTGATGTCAGCTTTGCAAATAGCTGAGATGACAAGAGTATGTCACTCTAGGCAACTATTGGTTGAGATAGTGTCTTTATTCCTAGGTTGGCCTCAAACTGAAATCTTCCTGGTTTGTCTCCTGAAGAGATTACAATATGAACCATGGCTACTAGCTTCCACTATTCTTTACCATGTGTTGCCAGTGTTTGAGGAAGAGATAAATTTCCTAAGTGCGAGTATATCCATGCTGAGAATGAAATCTGAAGAAGTGTTTGACTGAAGGCAGTGCACTGAAAAGACTCCCCAGACAAAAAGCCTAGGTGATGAAGGACATGGCTGGACCCTGTGCTTCAGACAGACCTGCCCACTTAAATCCATCTCTATCATCCTGGGGGACACCCCCCAGCCCTACTCTCGCCTACTCTCGCCTACTCTTGCCTAAGCTCTAACCTTTCCTATCCTACTTCTACCTCTCTCTTACCTCTAACCTTTCCTTTCCTACCTCTAGCTCTCTCTTACTTCTAACCTTTCCTGTCCTACCTCTAGCCCTAGACTATCTCTATCCCTAGCCTATCTCTAGCCCTTGCCTACCTCAAGGCCATTCTTAGGATTCGACCCCTGAACCTCAGGAATTCTATGGAAGTGCTCTGCCCCTGAGCTAATTCCTTGCTCTGGCTTTCAGCTTGTCTTTGATCCTACTTCTCCTCCTCCACTTCTTTTCTCTATGCTGTCACCACTCTCCTTCCCCTCCCATTCTCCCTTTCCCACAGCTGCTCCCTCTCTTCACTGTTGAAGGATGCAGTGCTTTGGAGTTAACAGACAATAATTCTGGCAATAATTTACAATCCCAGGCCAGGCAGCTCTCTGAAACGTGATTTTATTTCAATTCAACTCCAATTATCCTTGTGCAAAAGTCATATATATTTGGGAAGTTGCCTTCAAAATTTGACAAGCCAAATGAAAATACAATATTTTAAAATGATATCACAACAGTAGATAGAGAAGCCTCTTTAGTCCAACTCAATTATGATGGACAATTGTGGTTTTATTCATGTCAATAAACCAGGAATGCCCTTCTATAATGGGGCAGTAGTAAGGGTACATGCCGCTTAGGGCCTGATTCCAACTGTTGGGCAATCTCAATCTCGGAATAAATTGAAATTGTAAAGTACTCCTGGCTAAAATTGTCAAATGTCAGTCACGACACCTTGTCTGCTAAAAGATCAGATATCCACTTTCTTTCCCCAGATGAAGGTATTCAAAGGTAAAGTGAGAATTTAAATTGCTCCTGTCAAAATTGACCTACGGACTCAAGTCAAGTACTTGCGGGGAGCGCCACCCAGCCTTCTTCAACCAAAAATTATTTGGTTTCGTAAAATGCCTTGCTACAGAAGCCAGCCCTGGTAAATGAGGCCTTAGAATGCCAAAGTCATTCGTTTAAAAGGTTTTCTCTTAAATCTTGGTGATTTGCAAGATTGCCAAAAAAAAATGCCACTGGAAAATGTATGGCCCATATTTACTTTTCTCACTTTAGGATCTTTTGTGCAAATGTATGTGAGTGTGTGTGTATATGAGTGTGAACAAATTCAAGATTAAAATTGTCAGTCTAATGTAACAATGGTTGAATTTCTGTTCAAACTCCAAAACGGTCATCAGGTTTCAGTGCTACCAAATGTTTTAAAGGATTTTTGCATTGCTTTAAAGAGGAATTGTAGTTTAATCAAAAAATGTCTTTAATTTGCAGTTGCAAAATATTGGTACCTTATTTGTTAGGCTGTTTGCACTGTAATCAAGTTATCTGACTTAGCACAAGGCATTGGGATTTTGAAATTTATTCCCCTGCCCTGTTTACTAATTTGAGGCTAAATGTCACAAATTTCAATATTAATTTTTATCACTGTTAACTGCTTCGGGCTTCTCAGTCAGAGATCAAAAGGAAAGGACAGGCAAACTTAGGATGTGCCTGTGTGCCTATCTTTGGGGTTGAGGGGTGAACTGGCAAAGGTGCAGCTTAGCTAGTCCATGCATGGTGAGGCAGGCCCCAGGGGCAAGTGCATACATGGTAGAAAAAGACTAAGCTGTCACAAAGGCAGTTGATGGAGCCCAAAGGACTCAGGTGTGTAGATACCTATTCTGTAGGACAGGCCTATCTGTCTGTTCCTTACTGCTGGACACTGGATAACTGATCGTAAAATTGGCAATGTGATTATTTGTTTGATATTTCCAAAACTCCCCAAAGGGTTGTATTTAAAATTGGAAAAGCCTTAAAACGTGGCTTAGAAAGTTTATCTGTATGATGTCATTTAATTTCTATGCTATTTTGAAATTGGCATGTAATCTTTTAAAGTAAAATTATTAGGTCTGGATACTTGGTTTGTAATTCTAGTGCTTATAATTCTTGCATGATTCCTGATAATTATTGATAAGAATTCTTAGAAGTGAAATATGATTATACGATTATAATACACAATAATACATGTGAAATGCAATTTTAGTTTGGCTTGAATTTCAAGTATTTGAAAGTATTTCCTACTTCAGCTCAAAGCTACCACTCTACCACTTGAGCCACAGTGCCACGTCAGGTTTTCTGGTGGCTAATTGACAATAAGCATCTCACAGATGTTCTTGCCAGGGCTGGCTTTGAACCTCGGTCCTCAGATCTCAGCCTCCTTAGTAGCTAGGGTTACAGGCATGATCAACCAGTTAATTGGTTGATTTATGCTAGTACTGGCTTGAACTCAGAGTCTCTTCCTTTTACTTGGCTTTTCTGTTCAAGGCTGGCACGCTGCCAGCCACTGGAGCAACATGTCTGGGGTTTTCCTGGTGAATGGGAGACAAGAATCACTTAAATTTATCTCCTGAGGCTGACTTGGAACTGAGATAATCAGATCCTAGCCTCCTATGTAGCTAGAGTTTTAGGCATGTGACACCAGTGCCCAGTTTTTCTCCTTTGAGAAAGGTTGGGTGATTCTCATTTGCTATGTGCCCTTTCAATTTTCTACCTTTGCTGTCTGTTGGCCACCTTGCTTTCTGATGAGAAATTGGTCACAATCTCATCGAAGATCTCTTGTGGGTGAGATTGAAAATTCTCTGTCTTTAACAGTTTAATTAGATTATGTCTTAGTATGGATTTCTGAGTTTATCCCACTTGAAGTTTGGTGAGCCACTAAATTCTTTATATGGGTGCTTGTTTTCAGGGGTTAGGGCCCTGTAGTCCCTGCTTCAAACAAGCCCTCTAAATGAGTTTGAGAACCACTAGCCAAGGTGGGGCCTCTTCAGCTATGGTGGGGTCTTTGGCTTTTATTCTGAAGCAAAAGCTCTTGAAGGTTAGGGGAAGGAAAGTCACATGATCTCATTTAAGAAACATAAAACCCGGATTCCAGTGGCTCCTGCCTGTAACCCTAGCTACTAGTGAGGTTGAGGTTTAAGGATTGTGTTTGGAGGCCAGCCCAGGCAGCAGAGCACATGAGCTTCTTTCTTGTTTGAAGGTTTAGATCTGAGGATCGCAGTTCAAAGCCCACCAGAGCAGGATAGAAAATGAGAGTCTTAGCTCTGCTTAACCACCAGAAATCTAGAAGTGGATCTGTGGCTCAAAGCGGTAGAGCACTAGCTGGAAAACTAAAGGCTGAAGGACAGTGCCCAGGCCTTGAGTTAAAAAGCCCACAATGCATAAAATAAAACAAAACAAAGTATAC
The DNA here is from genome assembly GCF_023159225.1 of Perognathus longimembris pacificus. Lineage (NCBI taxonomy): Eukaryota > Metazoa > Chordata > Mammalia > Rodentia > Heteromyidae > Perognathus > Perognathus longimembris. Next base: position 44,811,295 of record NC_063172.1, on the reverse strand, counting down.
AAACAAAATCTCAAAGACAGCATTAAGTCCTAGGATCAGTATTAAAAAGAAATCTCTTTTCAACATTCCTAAAAGTTAAGTTAAATAATTTTGTCAAAGGCCTACTGCCAGAATTCAGTTGGACTTGGGTGGTAGTGGCTCATGCCTGCCGTCACACCTACTCAGGAGGCTGAGATCTGATGATTCACATTTAAATCCAGTTAGGGCCAGAAAATCCATGAGATTTTAATCGCCAATGATCTACCAAAAACTTGGAAGGAGGTCTGAGGCTCAATTGGCAGAACAGTAGGCTTGAGGAAAAAACACTCAAGGAGAGCTCAGACCCTCAGTTCAAGCCCCAGGACCAAAAACCAAACAAACTGTGAAACCTATCAGGACCCCCCCCCCCAAGAGTGCCTGTAGCTTTGTACATGGCCAGTAGAGGCTGCGAGAGCACCATGGATCGTTGAATGACCAGGAGGCCTGCAGCAGCTCTTCATCTTCCAGTGTGAAACAGCCAGCTACAGCACCTTGAACACTTAGGCCCAGCTGGGCTGGCTGTCTCCAAAATTCACCTGCTCAAACCCAAATCTGGCAGTCCCTGCACATCAGCTGCCTTGCAAATCCAGAGAGCCATTGGAATAGAAATCACCCCCAAGCTCAGGCATTTCTCTAAGTTCCCACCAATGCAGATGGACAACAGCTCCTCGAGAGAGTGGAAGAGGAAAGAAAGAACTCGTTCTGGCTCAGGCAGACTCCATACAGAGTCTCAATTGTCTGAGCTGGAGACTAGAAAGGAAATTCCCAAGTATTCCTGAGGGGACAGACGCTGGGCCTCCCGATTGTTTCCTGACATGCATCTGCATGTTCTGATGCCCATGTGCTCCACTTCTCTTTCCAGTGTGTGTGTGTGTGTGTGTGTGTGTGTGTGTGTGTGTGTGTGTGTGTGTGTGTGTGTGTGTGTGCCCTGGGGCTTGAAATAAGGGCCTGGGTGCTGGTGCTTAGCCTCTTTGTTCTACCACTAGTGTTCTACCCTGTAAGGTAGAGCTGTAATTCATATTTTCTGGTGGTTAATAGGAGATAGGAGTCTCACATATTTTTCTTGCCATGGCTGGATTCGAAGAAAAACCCTCAGATCTCAGCCTCCTGAGTAGCTAGGATTACAGCGGAAGCCCCCAGCAGCAGCCTTGGAATTGCATTGTGATGGTGATGGGGATTGACTTGTGGGCTTTCACTGGTGGCACTTGAAACCAGCAGGAATTTTATGAAAATGAAACTGCAACATTTGGATCAGGTTCTTTGTTTCTTTGGTTTTAGAATTTGAATCAGTAGATACAGAAGGAGAAGGAAAACGGTCAGCATTTTTTGAAGAACATGATAATCAGAGCTCCCACTAGTCGGAAGGGTTCGCCAGAAGGGCACCACCTGGAGTGCGTTGTGCAGGCGTTGACATGGTGTCTCTAGCAGAGAGCAAGGTGACTCAGAAGATCATTGGACATCCTGTGTGCCACATTAGTCTCCTCACGCAATGAGAGATTCCATGCAGTCTGCACTGTCTTGCCATCCAGCGGTTAGCTGGATTAGCTGGTTAGCTGCATTGGACGTCCATTCTGATGCAGAGCTCTGGGGTCCAATCAGGTCAGCGTTCACATGCTAGTCTTCCAGCGGCCCACAGCATGATCAAGGCCAGATGTAATCTCGGGTCCTTCGTACAAGATTGCCCAAGCTCAAGGTGATGTGAGGCAGAATCTTTAAAAGAGGCGGCCTTTGTGTCAGCCTAGTTACTCAGGAGGCTGAGATCTGAGGATCAGGGTTCAATGGCAGGCCTGCAAAGAAGTCTGTAACACTTTTCTTTTTGCTGGAACTGTGGCTTGAATTCAGGGCCTGAGTGTATCCTTGAGCAATTTTGCTCAAAGCTAGAAATCTGAGCCACAGTGGTACTTGTGAGGTTTTCTGTCATTAATTAGCGGTAGGAATCTCATAGGATTTCATGCCTGGACTGGCTTTGAACTGTGATCCTCAGATCTTAGCCTCCTGAGAAGCGAGGAGTGCTTGGCTCATATGAAACTCTTATCTCCAATGAATCATCAAAACCTGGAAGTGGTAATGTGGCTCAAGGGGTAGACTACTAGCCTTGAGCAACACAACTAAAGGACAGCTACCAGGCCTTGAGTTCCAGCCACAGGACCACCAGAAAGGAAAGAAAAACAAAGAATGTCCTAACCACAAGGCAGGCAGACATACGATACTGGATAGAAGGAGTCTCCAAGTCTATGTAGCAGATAGGGAGTGTGAAGCTCTCTGAGGCCCGGAGCTATGGAACACTTGGCATTGAAGCAAGTGAGAGACTTGCCCAAGTGTCTCACAGGATGGCAACCTGTAGAATTCACTATCATTACCAACATGTGGTAATGATAGACAAGGCTAGCCAATCCTGTTCTGTTGGAGTCCAGGTAAAGAGCAAGGAACTGTACACTTGCAATGTGTGTGTGTTGAGGGTGAAAAGGGTTGAGCAGAGGATCTTCTGAATTTATTTTCTTGGTTCTTGGGGGTTATTTGGCCAGTTCTGGGGCTTGAATGCAGGGCTTGAGCACTGTCCCTGAGCTTCCATTTATTCACACCTACCACTCTGCCACATTCTTGAGCCACAGCGCCACTTCTGACTTCTTCTATATATGTGGTGCTTAGAAATTGAACCCAGGCCTTCATGCATGTGAGACAAACACTCTATCACTAAGCCACATTCCCAACCCCCAGATGACACTTCCTTAATACTCCCATTATCTTGTTCACCATTCCATTTCATAAGGAAAGCTCTGAGATGATGATGAAGATTGGTTGGTCATAAGGCTTGAATTCTAGGTGTGGGCACTGTCCCTGAGTTCTTCAGCTCAAGGCTACCCCTCTACCACTTGAGCCACAGTGCCACGTCTGGTATTCTGGTGGCTAATTGACAATAAGCATCTCACGGACTTTCTTGCTGGATCTGGCTTTGAACCTCGATCCTCAGATCTCAGCCTCCTGAGTAGCTGGAGTTACAGGCATGAGCCACCAGTTAAAATTGGTTGATTTATGCTAGTACTGGCTTGAACTCAGAGTCTCTTCCTTTTACTTGGCTTTTCTGTTCAAGGCTGGCACTCTGCCATCCACTGGAGCAACATGTCTCGGGTTTTCCTGGCCCCAGGACCAAAAACCAAACAAACTGTGAAACCTATCAGGACCCAACAAGAGCGCCTGTAACTTTGTAGATGGCCAGCAGTGGCCGCTAGAGCACCGTGGATGCCAGAATGACCAGAAGGCCTGCAGCAGCTCTTCCTCTCACAGTGTGATACAGCAGGCTACAGCTTCTTGACCACTGAGGCCCAGCTGTGCTGGCTGTTTCTAAAATTCACCTGCTCAACCCAAACCTGTCAGTCCCTGCACATCAGCTGCTGTGCAAATCCAGTGAGCCTTTGGAATAGAAATCTCCCCCAAGCTCATTCATTTCAACAAGTTCCGCCAGGTTTGCTCATAGATCTTGGTGATTTGCAAGATTGCCAAAAAAAAAAAAAAAAATGCCACTGGGAAATGTATGGCCAAATTTACTTTTCTCACTTTAGGAGTTTTTGAGCAAATGTATGTGAGTGTCTCTGTGTATGAGTGTGAACAAATTCAAGATTAAAATTGTCATTCTTATGTAAAAATGGTTGAATTTCTGTTCAAACTCCAAAGCGGTCATCAGGTTTCAGTGCTTGCAAATGTGTTAAAGGATTTTTGCATTGCTTTAAAGAGGAATTGTAGTTTAATCAAAAAAAGTCTTTAATTTGCAGTTGCAAAATATTGGTATCTTAATGTGTTAGGCTGTTTGCACTGTAATCAAGTTATCTGACTTAGCACAAGGTATTGGGACTTTGAAATTTATTCCCCTCCCCTGTTTATTAATTTGAGGATAAATGTCAGAAGTTTTGATATTAATTTGTATCACTGTTAAAGAGCTGCTTCGGGTTTCTCAGTCAGAGATGAAAAAGAAAGGACAGGCAAACTTAGGATGTGCCTGTGTGCCTATCTTTGGGGTTGAGGGGTGAACTGGCAAAGGTGCAGCTTAGCTGGTCCATGCATGGTGAGGCAGGCCCCAGGGGAAAGTGCACACATCGTAGAAAATGACTAAGCTGTCAAAAAGGCAGTTGATGGAGCATGAAGGACTCTGATGTGTCTATACCCATTCTGTAGGACAGGCCTATCTGTCTGTTCCTTGCTGCTGGACACTGGAAACTTGACGGTAAAATGGGCATTCTGTAGGATAGGCCTGTCTGTTCCTTGCTGCTGGACACTGGAAACTTGACAGTAAAATTGGCATTTTGTAGGACAGGCCTATCTGTCTGTTCCTTGCTGCTGGAAACTGGAAACCTAATTGTAAAATTGGCAATGTGATGATTTGTTTGATGTTTCCAAAACTCCCACTGGGATGTATTTAAAATTGGAAAAGCCTTAAAACGTGACTTAGAAAGTTTATCTGTATGATGTCATTTAATTTCTATGCTATTTGGAAATTTGCATGTAATTTTTTAAAGTAAAATTATTAAGTCTGGATACTTGGTTTGTAATTCTAGTGCTTATAATTCTTGCATGATTCTTGATAATTCTTGGAATGGTTATTGTACTGGAAACTCCTCAAAAGAATCTGGTTTGTGGTGAGGGAAGAGAGATGAAAGATGATTTAGGAACTACACTTAGGAACGGGGTTGTTAGCAGTATATCAGTAAATACTTCCTCTGAGAATAAGAATAGCAGAAGCTGAGTAAATTAAATACATCTTGGAATGGTTAATGTACTGGAAACTCCTCAAAAGAATCTGGTTTGTGGTGAGGGAAGAGAGATGAAAACTCATATAGGAACTACACTTAAGAACGGGTTTGGCAGCTGTATATCAGGGAATATCTCTTCTAGATTAAGAAAAGCTGTTGCTTGTTAAGGTAAGAAGTTCGTGGAAAGGTTAATGTCCTGGAAACTCCTCAAAAGAATCTGGTTCGTGGTGAGTGAAGAGGGATGAAAGCTCATTTAGGAACTACACTTACGAACGGGTTAGCAGCTGTATATCAGGGTATATCCAATCTAGATTAAGAACAGCTGTTGCTTAATAAGGTAAGTAGTTCTTGGAAAGGTTAAAGTACTGGAAACTCCTCAAAAGAATCTGCTTTGTGGTGAGCGAGAGATGAAAGCTCATTTAGGAACTTCATGAACATACTGGGTAGGTAAATGTATATCAATAAATATCTCCTCTGAGAATAATAATAGCAGTAGCTTAGTAAATTAAGTACTTTTTGGAATGGTTAATGTACTGGAAACTCCTCAAAAGAATATGCTTTGGTGAGGGAAGAGAGAAAAAAGCGATTTACCAACTATCTGAACACACTGGGTAGTAACTGTATATCAATAAATGTCTCTTCTGAGAATAAGAATAGCAGTAGCTTAGTAAACTAAGTACTTCTTTGAATGGTTAATGTACTGGAAACTCCTCAAAACAATCTGTTTTGTGGTGATGGAAGAGATGAAAGCTCATTTGGGATCTACACTTACGAACGGGGATGGCAGCTGTATATCAGGGAATATCCATTCGTGATTAAGATCAGCTGTTGCTTGTTAAGATAAGTAGTGGATGGAATGGTTAATGTAGTGGACACTCCCTAAAAAATCTGCTTTGTGGTGAGGGAAGAGAGATGAAAGCTCATTTAAGAACTAAATGAACATACTGGGTAGGTAACTGTATATCAGTAAATATCTCCTCTGAGAAAAAGAATAGCAGTAGCTTAGTAAATTAAGTACTTCTTGGAATGGTTAATGTACTGGAAACTCCTCAAAATAATGTGGTTGGTGGTGATGGAAGAGAGATGAAAACTCATTTAGGAACTACAGATACGAACGTTGTTGGCTGCTGTATAGCAGGGAATATGCCTTCTAGATTAAGAACAGCTGTTGCTTGTTAAGGTACGTACATTGTGGAAAGGTTACTGTACTCAAAACTCGTCAAAAGGATCGGATCTGTGGTGAGGGAATAGAGATGAAAGCTTATTTAGGAAGTACATGAACTTACCTGGTACGTAACTGTATATCAGTAAATATCTCCTCTGAAAATAAGAATAGGAGTAGCTAAGTAAATTAAGTACTTCTTGCAATGGATAATGTACTGGAAACTCCTCAAAACAATCAGTTTCATGGTGAGGGAAGAGAGACGAAAGCTCATTTAGGAACTACAGGAACATACTGGGTAGGTAACTGTATATCAGTAAATATCTCCTCTGAGAATAAGAATAGCAGTAGCTTAGTAATTTAAGAACTTCTTGGAATGGTTGATGTACTGAAACCTCCTCAAAAAATCTGGTTGGTGGTGAGGGAAGAGAGATTAAAGCTCACTTAAGAACTACACTTACGAATGGGGTTGACACCTCTATATCAGGGAATATACCTTCTAGATTAAGAACAGCTGTTGCTTGTTAAGGTAAGCAGTGCGTAAAAAATTAAATGTGTTGGAAACTCCTCAAAAGAATCAGCTTTTTGGTGAGGAAAGAGAGATGAAATGTCATTTAGAAACTACATGAATACACTGGGTAGGTAACTGTATATCAGTAAATATCTCCTCTAAGAATAAGAATAGCAGTATCTTAGTAAATTAAGTACTTCTTGGAATGGTTAATGTACTGGAAACTCCTCAAAACAATTTGCTTTGTGGTGAGGGAAGAGAGATGAAAGCTCATTTAGGAACTACATGAACATTCTTGGTAGGTAACTGTATATCAGTAAATATCTCCTCTAAGAATAAGAATAGCAGTATCTTAGTAAATTAAGAACTTCTTTTAATGGTTGATGTACTGAAAACTCCTCAAAAGAATCTGGCTGGTGGTGATGGCAGAGAGATGAAATCTCATTTAGGAACTACACTTGCGAACGTGGTAGGCAGCTGTATATCAGGGAATATCCCTTCTAGATTAAGAACAGCTGTTGCTTGTTAAGGTAATTAGTTCGTGGAAAGGTTAATGTACTGGAAACTCCTCAAAAGAATATGCTTTGTGGTGAGGGAGGAGAGATGAAAGCTCATTTAGGAACTACATGAACATACTGGGTAGGTAACTGTATATCAGTAAATATCTCCTCTGAGAATAAGAATAGCAGTAGCTTAGTAAATTAAGTACTTCTTGGAATGGTTAATGTACTGGAAACGCCTAAAGAGATTCTGCTTTGTGGGGACGGAAGACAGATATAAGCGATTTTTAGAACTACATGAACATACTGGGTAGGTAACTGTATATCAGTAAATACCTACTCTGAGAATAAGAATAGCAGTAGTTTAAGAAATTAATTCCTTCTTGGAATGGTTAATGTACTGGAAACTCCTCAAAAGAATCTGGTTGGTGGTGAGGGATGAGAGATGAAACCTCATTTAGGAACTACAATGACGAACGGGTTTGGGTACTGTATATCAGGAAATATCCGTTTAGATTAAGAACAACTATTGCTTTTTAAGTAAAGTAGTTCGTGGAATGGAAATGTACTGGAAATTCCTCAAAAGAATCTGGTTGATGGTGAGTTAAGAGAGATGTAAGCTCATTTAGGAACTACACGTAAACGGGTTGGCAGCTGTTTATCAGGGAATATCCCATCTAGATTAAGAACAGCTGTTGCTTGTTTAGGGAAGTAGTTCTTGGGAAGGAGAAGGTACTGGAAACTCCTCAAAAGAATCTGCTTTGTGGTGAGCGAAGAGAGATGAAAGCTCATTTATGAACTACATGAACATACTGTGAAGGGAACTGTATATCAGTAAATATCTCCTCTGAGAATAAGAATAGCAATAGCTTAGTAAATTAAGTACTTCTTGGAATGGTTAATGTACTGGAAATTCCTAAAGAGAATCTGCTTTGTCGTGAAGGAACACAGAAATAAGTAATTTTATGAACTACATGAACATACTGGGTAGGTAACTGTATATCAGTAAATATCTCCTCTGAGAATGAGAATAGCAGAAGCTTAGGAAATTAATTACTTCTTGGAATGGTTAATGTACTGTAAACTCCTCAAAAGAATCTGGTTGTTAGTGAGTGAAGAGGGAAGAAAGCTCATTTAGGAACTACACTTACGAACGAGGTGTGCACATGTAAATCAGGGAACATCTATTCTAGATTAAGAACAGCTGTTGCTTGTTAAGGTAAGTAGATCGTGTAACGCTTAATGTACTGGAAAACGCTCAAAAGAATCTGCTTTGTGGTGAGGAAGAGAGATGAAACTCATTTAGGAACTGCATGAACACACAGAGTCGGTAACTGTATATCATTAAATATCTCCACTGAGAATAAGAATAGCAGTAGCTCAGTAAATTAAGTACTTCTTAGAATGGTTAATGAACTGGAAACTCCTCAAAAGAATTTCCTTTGTAGTGAGGGAAGAGAGAGGAAAGCTCATTTAGGAATTACATGAGCATACTGGGTAGGTAAATGTATATCAGTAAATAACTCCTCTGAGAAAAAGAATAGCAGTAGCTTACGTAAGTACTTCGTGGAATGGTTAATGGACTGGAAACTCCTCAAACAATTTGTTTGGTGGTGAGAGAAGAGAGATGATAGCTCATTTAGGAACTACACTTTCGAACGCGGTTGGTAGCTGTATATCAGGGTATATCCCTTCTAGATTAAGAACAGCTGTTGCTTGTTTAGGTAAGTAGTTCGTGGAAAGGTTAAGGTACTGAAAACTCGTCAAAAGGATCGGCTTTGTGGTGAGGGAAGAGAGATGAAAGCTCATTTAGGAACTACATGAACATACTGGGTAGGTAACTGTCTATGAGAAAATATCTCCTCTGAGAATAACAATCGCAGTGGCTTAGTATATTAAGTACTTCTTGGAATGGTTAATGTACTGGAAACTCCTCAAAAGAATCTACGTTGTAGTGAAGGAAGTAGAGGAAAGCTCATTTAGGAATTACATGAGAATACTGGGTAGGTAAATGTATATCAGTTAATTTCTCCTCAGAATAGGAATAGCAGTAGCTTAGTAAATTAAGTACTTCTTGGAATAGTTAATGTACTGGAAATTCCTTAAAAGAATGTGGTTGGTGGTGACGGAAGAGAGATGAAAGCTCATTTAGGAACTCCACTTATGAACTTTTTGGGCTGCTGTATATCAGGGAATATCCCTTCTAGATTAAGAACAGCTGTTGCTGTTAAGGTAAGTAGTTCTTGGAAAGGATATTGTACTGAAAACGCGTTAAAAGGATCGGCTCTGTGGTGAGGGCAGAGAGATGAAAGCTCATTTAGGAACTACATGAACATACTGGGTAGGTGACTGTATATCAGTAAATATCTCCTCTGAGAATAAGAATAGCAGTAGCTTAGTAAATTAAGTACTTCTTGGAATGGTTAACGTAGTGGAAACTCCTAAGAGAATCTGCTTCCTGGTGAGGGTAGACAGAAATAAGGGATTTTAGGAACTACTTGAACAGGCTTGGTAGGTAACTGTATATCGGTAAATAACTCCTCTGAGAATAAGAATAGCAGGAGCTTAGTATATTAAGTAATTCTTGGAATGGTTAATGTACTGGAAAATCCTCAAAAGAATCTGCTTTTTGGTGAGGAAAGAGAGATGAAAGCTCATTTATGAACCACATGAACATACTGGCTATGTAACTGTATATCAGTAATTATCTCCTCTGAGAATAAGAATAGCAGTAGCTTAGTAATTTAAGTACTTCTTGGAATGGTTAATGTACTGGAAAATCCTCAAAAGAATCAGCTTTTTGGTGAGGGAAGAGAGAAGAAATCTCATTTGTGAACTACATTAACCTACTTGGTAGGAAACAGTATATCAGGAAATATCTCCTCTGATAATAACAATAGCAGTAGCTTAGTAAAGTAAGTACTTCTTGGAATGGGTAAAGTACTGGAATCTCCTCAAGAAAATCTGCTTTCTGGTGATGGAAGAGAGATGAAAGCTCATTTAGGAAATACAAGAACATACTGGGTAGGTAACTGTATATCAGAAAATATCTCCTCTGAGAATAAGAATAGGAGGAGCTTAGTAAATTAAGTATTTCTTGGAATGGTGATTGTACTGGAAACTCCTCATAAGAATCTGCATTGTGGTGAGGGAAGAGAGATGAAAGCTCATTGAGGAACTACATGTACATACTCTGTAGGTAACTGTATATCAGTAAATAACTCCGCTGAGAATAAGAATAGAAGAAGCTAAATTAGGTAAGTAATTCTTGGAATGGTTAATGGACTCTAAACTCTTCAAAATAATCTGCTTCCTGGTGAGGGAAGAGAGATGAAAGCTCTTTTAGAAGTACATGAACATACTGGGTATGTAACTGTATTTTAGTAAATATCTCCTCTGAGAATAAGAATCGCAGGAGCTTAGTAAATTAAGTACTTCTTGAAATGGTTAATGTTGTGGAAACTACTCAAAAGAATCTGGTTGTTGGTGAGGGAAAATAGATGAAATCTCATTTAAGAACTACACTTACGAACGGGGTTGGCAGCTGTATATCAGTGAATATCCTTTCTAGATTAAGAACAGCTGTTTCTTGTTTAGGTAAGTAGTTCGTGGAAAAGTTAATATACTGGAAACTCTTCAAAAGAATCTCCTTTGAAGTGAGGGAATAGAGTTGAAAGCTCATTTTGGAACTACATGAACATACTGGGTAGGTAACTGTATATCAGTAAATATCTACTCTGAGAATAAGAATAGCAGTAGCTTACTAAGGTAGCTGTTTATCAGTAAATATCTCCACTGAGATTAAGAAAAGCAGTAGCTTAATAAATTAAGTACTTCCTGGTATGGTTACTGTACTGGTAACTCCCCAAAAGAATCTGGATTGTGGTGAGGGAACAGAGAAAAAAGCTCATTTAGGACCTGCACTTACGAAGGGGGTAGGCAGCTGTATATCAGGGAGTAAACCTTCTGAGAATAAAAACAGCTAGAGCTTGTTAAGGTAATTACACAGGGGAAAGGTTAATATACTGGGAACTTCTCAGAAGAATCTGATTTGTGGTGAGGGGAGAGAGATAAAAGCTCATTTAGGAACGACATGAAAATGCTGCATAGGTAGCTGTTTATCAGTAAATATCTCCACTGAGATTAAGAAAAGCAGTAGCTTAATAAATTAAGTGCTTCCTGGTATGGTTACTGTACTGGTAACTCCCCAAAAGAATCTGGATTGTGGTGAGGGAACAGAGGAAAAGCTCATTTAGGACCTGCACTTACGAAGGGGGTAGGCAGCAGTATATCAGAGAGTAAACCTTCTGAGAATAAAAACAGCTAGAGCTTGTTAAGGTAATTACACAGGGGAAAGGATAATGTACTGGGAACTCCTCAGAAGAATCTGATTTGTGGTGAGGGGAGAGAGATAAAAGCTCATTTAGGAACGACATGAACATGCTGGGTAGGTAGGTGTTTATCAGTAAATATCTCCACTGAGATTAAGAAAAGCAGGAGCTTAACAAATTAAGTACTTCCTGGTATGGTTACTGTACTGGTAACTCCCCAAAAGAATCTTGATTGTGGTGAGTGAACAGAGAAATAAGCTCATTTAGGACCTGCACTTACGATGGGGGTAGGCAGCTGTATATCAGGGAGTAAGCCTTCGGAGAATAAAAACAGCTGGAACTTGGTAAGGTAATTACACAGGGGAAAGGATAATGTACTGCGAACTCCTCAGAAGAATCTGATTTTTGGTGAGGGGAGAGAGATAAAAGCTCACTTGGGAGCGACATGAACATGCTGCGTAGGTAGCTGTTTATCAGTAAATATCTGCACTGAGATTAAGAAACGCAGTAGATTAATAAATTAAGTACTTCCTGGTATGGTTACTGTACTGGTAACTCCCCAAAAGAATCTGTATTGTGGTGAGGGAACAGAGAAAAAAGCTCTTTTAGGACCTGAACTTACGAAGGGGGTAGCCAGCTGTATATCAGGGAGTATCCCTTCTGAGAATAAAAACAGCTGGAGATTGTTAAGCTAATTACACAGGGGAAAGGATAATGTACTGGGAACTCCTCAGAAGAATCTGATTTGTGTTGAGGGGAGAGAGATAAAAGCTCATTTAGGAACGACATGAACATGCTGCGTAGGTAGCTGTTTATCAGTAAATATCTCCACTGAGATTAAGAAAAGCAGTAGCTTAATAAATTAACTGCTTCCTGGTATGGTTACTGTACTGGACACTCCCCAAAAGAATCTGGATTGTGGTGAGGGAACAGAGAAAAAAGCTCATTTAGACTTGCACTTACGAAGGGGGTAGGCAGCTCTATATCAGGATGTATCCCTTTTGAGAATAAGAACAGCTGGAGCTCGTTAAGGTAATTACACAGGGGAAAGTATAATGTACTGGGAACACCTCAGAAGAATCTGATTTGTGGTGAGGGAACAGAGAAAAATCTCATTTAGGACCTGCACTTACTAAGGGGGTAGGGAGCTGTATATCAGGGAGTAAATCTTCTGAGATTAAAAACTGCTGGAGCTTGTTAAGGTAATTACACAGGGGAAAGGATAATGTACTGGGAACTCCTCAGAGGAATCTGATTTGTGGTGAGGGGAGAGAGATAAAAGCTCATTTAGGAACGACATGAAAATGCTGCATAGGTAGCTGTTTATCAGTAAATATCTCCACTGCGATTAAGAAAAGTAGTAGCTTAATAAATTAAGTACTTCCTGGTATTGTTACTGTACTGGTAACTCCCCAAAAGAATCTGGATTGTGGTGAGGGAACAGTGAAAAAAGCTCATTTAGGACCTGCACTTACGAAGGGGGTAGGCAGCTGTATATCAGGGAGTATCCCTTCTGAGAATAAAAACAGCTGGAGCTTGTTAAGGCAATTACACAGGGGAAAGGATAATGTACTGGGAACTCCTCAGAAGAATCTGATTTGTGGTGAGGGGAGAGAGATAAAAGCTCATTTAGGAACGACATGAAAATGCTGCATAGGTAGCTGTTTATCAGTAAATATCTCCACTGAGATTAAGAAAGGTAGTAGCCTAATAAATTAAGTACTTCCTGGTATTGTTACTGTACTGGTAACTCCCCAAAAGAATCTGGATTGTGGTGAGGGAACAGAAAAAAAAGCTCATTTAGGACCTGTTCTTAAGAAGGGGGTAGGCAGCTGTATATCAGGGAGTAAAACTTCTGAGAATAAAAACAGCTGGAGCTTCTTAAGGTAAATACACAGGGGAAAGGATAATGTACTGGGAACTCCTCAGAAGAATCTGATTTATGGTGAGGTGAGAGAGATGAAAGCTCATTTAGGAAGGACATGAACATGCTTCGTAGGTAGCTGTTTATCAGTAAATATCTCCACTGAGATTAAGAAAAGCAATAGCTTAATAAATTAAGTACTTCTTGGTATGGATACTGTACTGGTAACTCCCCAAAAGAATCTGGATTGTGGTGAGGGAACAGAGAAAAAAGCTCCTTTAGGACTTGCACGTACGAAGGGTGTAGGCAGCTGTATATCAGGGAGTATCCCTTCTGAGAATAAAAACAGCTGGAACTCGTTAAGGTATTTACACAGGGGAAAGGATAATGTACTGGAAACTCCTCAGAAGAATCTGATTTGTGGTGGGAACAGAGAAAAAAGCTCATTTAGGACCTGCACTTACGAAGGGGGTAGGGAGCTGTATATCAGGGAGTAAACCTTCTGAGAATAAAAACAGCTGGAGATTGTTAAGGTAATTACACAGGGGAAAGGTTAATGTAATGGGAACTCCTCAGAAGAATCTGATTTGTGGTGAGGGGAGAGAGATGAAAGCTCATTTAGGAAAGACATGAACATGCTGCGTAGGTAGCTGTTTATCAGTAAATATCTCCACTGAGATTAAGAAAAGCAGTAGTTTAATATAATAAATTAAGTACTTCCTGGTATGGTTACTGTACTGGTAACTCCCCAAAAGAATCTGGATTGTGGTGAGGGAACAGAGAAAAAAGGTCATTTAGGACCTGCACTTACGAAGGGGGTGGGCAGCTGTATAACAGGGAGTATGCCTTCTGAGAATAAAAACAGGTGGAGCTTGTTAAGGAACTTACACAGGGGAAAGGATAATGTACTGGGAACTCCTCAGAAGAATCTGATTTGTGGTGATGGGAGAGAGATAAAAGCTCATTTATTAACGACATGAACATGCTGCGTAGGTAGCTGTTTATCAGTAAATATCTCCACTGAGATTAAAAAAAGCAGTAGCTTAACAAATTAAGTACTTCCTGGTATGGTTACTGTACTGGTAACTCCCCAAAAGAATCTGGATTGTGGTGAGGGAACAGACAAAAAAGCTCATTTTGGACCTGCACTTACGAATGGGGTAGGCAGCTGTATATCAGGGAGTATCCCTTCTGAGAATAAAAACAGCTGGAGCTTGTTAAGGTAATTACACAGGGTAAAGGATAATGTACTGGGAACTCCTCAGAAGAATCTGATTTGTGGTGAGGGGAGAGAGATAAAAGCTCATTTAGGAACGACATGAAAATGCTGCGTAGGTAGCTGTTTATCAGTAAATATCTCCACTGAGATTAAGAAAAGCAGTAGCTTAATAAATTAAGTACTTCCTGGTATGGTTACTGTACTGGTAACTCCCCAAAAGAATCTGCATTGTGGTGAGGGAACACAGAAAAAAGCTCATTTAGGACCTGCACTTACGAATGGGGTAGGCAGCTGTATATCAGGGAGTATCCCTTTTGAGAATAAAAACAGCTGGAGCTCGTTAAGGTAATTACACAGGGGAAAGTATAATGTACTGGGAACTCCTCAGAAGAATCTGATTTGTGGTGAGGGAACGGAGAAAAAAGCTCATTTAGGACCTGCACTTACCAAGGGGGTAGGCAGCTGTATATCAGGGAGTAAACCTTCTGAGAATAAAAACAGCTGGAGCTTCTTAAGGTAAATACAAAGGGGAAAGGATAATGTACTGGGAACTCCTCAGAAGAATCTGATTTATGGTGAGGGGAGAGAGATGAAAGCTCATTTAGGAACGACATGAACATGCTGCGTACGTAGCTGTTTATCAGTAAATATCTCCACTGAGATTAAGAAAAGCAGTAGCTTAATATAATAAACTAAGTACTTCCTGGTATGGTTACTGTACTGGTAACTCCCCAAAAGAATCTGGATTGTGGTGAGGGAACAGAGAAAAAAGCTCATTTAGGACCTGCACTTATGAAGGGGGTAGGCAGGTGTATATCAGGGAGTATTCCTTCTGAGAATAAAAACAGCTGGAGCTTGTTAAGGTAATTACACAGGGGAAAGGATAATGTACTGGAAACTCCTCAGAAGAATCTGATTTGTGGTGAGGGGAGAGAGATAAAAGCTCATTTAGGAACGACATGAACATGCTGCGTAGGTAGCTGTTTATCAGTAAATGTCTCCACTGAGATTAAGAAAAGCAGTAGCTTAATAAATTAAGTACTTCCTGCTTTGGTTACTGTACTGGTAACTCCCCAAAAGAATCTGGATTGTGGTGAGGGAACAGAGAAAAAAGCTCATTTAGGACCTGCACTTACGAAGGTGGTGGGCAGCTGTATATCAGGGAGTATCCCTTCTGAGAATAAAAACAGGTGGAGCTTGTTAAGGTAATTACACAGGGGAAAGGATAATGTACTGGGAACTCCTCAGAAGAATTTGATTTGTGGTGATGGGAGAGAGAAAAAAGCTCATTTAGGAACGACATGAACATGCTGGGTAGGTAGCTGTTTATCAGTAAATATCTGCACTGAGATTAAAAAAAGCTGTAGCTTAACAAATTAAGTACTTCCTGGTATGGTTACTGTACTGGTAATTCCCCAAAAGAATCTGGATTGTGGTGAGGGAACAGAGAAAAAAGCTCATTTTGGACCTGTACTTACGTAGGGGGTAGGCAGCTGTATATCAGGGAGTATCCCTTCTGAGAATAAAAACAGGTGGAGCTTGTTAAGGTAATTACACAGGGGAAAGCATAATGTACTGGGAACTCCTCAGAAGAATCTGATTTGTGGTGAGGGGAGAGCGATAAAAGCTCATTTAGGAACGACATGAACATGCTGCGTAGGTAGTTGTTTATCAGTAAATATCTCCACTGAGATTAAGAAAAGCAGTAGCTTAATGAATTAAGTACTTCCTGGTATGGTTACGGTACTGGTAACTCCCCAAAAGAATCTGGATTGTGGTGAGGGAACAAAGAAAAAAGCTCATTTAGGACCTCCACTTACGAAGGGGGTAGGCAGCTGTTTATCAGGGAGTAAACCTTCTGAGAATAAAAACAGCTGGAGCTTGTTAAGGTAATTACACAGGGGAAAGGATAATGTACTGGGAACTCCTCAGAAGAATCTGATTTGTGGTGAGGGGATAGAGATAAAATCTCATTTATGGATTTTCAGCAGAAGACGGCGGAGGAACGGCTGAGCCCTGCAGAGCTCCCTCCGATATCGTAGTTTTCTCACCTCATAGAAACTCTTTCTCTGAGAAAGACAACCAATGTAAGTTCTAACAGTACTGGGATTCTGAACAGGAAGGAAAAATCGACTTTGCTGGTCTGAAAACACAGTTTTGAGCTCCGGGTGGCGTCCAGCTGCAGCGCCAGCGCCGGTTCCAGCACAGTGCCGGGCACAGCCCCCCGCACTCCGCGCAGCTAAAGCGAGAAATACTCCAGAAGGCAGCCGAGCACGGAGGACCTGACATCGCAGAGACAGCGTGAGTACCCCGCAAAAAAAAAAAAAAATTATTCTCGCTTGTGCCTACAGTCCATCTTCTGGAAGGCATCCCTGTCCCCACCGCTAGAGCAAAGCGCCATCTTTGCCACTGGCATAGGGTCAGACCAGACTGGAACTGAAGCGGGCCTGGGGAAAGCGAGGTCAAAAAAGCCATCTTTGAAAAGGGCAGGAGGGGCGGAATCAGTGAGAACCAGCTCCGCCCAGAAGAACTCCCCCTGCCCTGGTGGGACGCGAGTCCGGAGATTATCCAGAGATGCCCCGCCCTGCCCGCCGGAACTTCTAAACTTAAAGGAAAAGCTGCGAGCAGCTACCAGGGGTACGGAAACAACAGAAGGAGGAACAAACCGTTCCGGGGACAGCTAAACGGTCCCGTCACAGAGGAAACTAATTCCCAGCCCAAAACGGAGCTGCATTCCATAGCTACCTATGCCAAAGAGGCCGCCTCCCTCAGGCAAGCAACTCTCAGCGGAGCAAAACAGGCCAGAGGCGCCCCGCCCTGCTGAGTTCACAGTCTAGTCAAGTCCAGGCATCAATGGCAGCGGCCCCACAGCAGACAGAGGAGCCACAGTTCCTGTGACTGCCTACGTCCCCATCGACAGAGGACGCCCAAGGCCTGCCTGCAAGCTGTGCGAACCTCAGAGACCCACGATTGCACCAACAGGGGAGAAGGTCAGAACAGATCCACCCCTTGCCAACTGAAATCAAGTCAAACCAGCCAATCAGGAAAATAGACTGCAGTCCACTGCAGGGAAACCTGAGACTGGTTTCTTTTTCTTTTCAAACATTTTTTTTAAACTTTTCTTTTAAATTTTCTTTTTAATTTTTTCACACCTGAAACATCATTGGCTGTTTTTTTTGTTTGTTTGTTTTCCATTTTTGCTGGTTTGTTTTATCAAGTTTTTTTTGTGTTTGTTTATTTGCTTGGGTGTCCCTTTTCTGTTATTTTCCTTTTTATTTACTTATGCTTCCTTGAAATAATTTTTCTCTGTTTTGTGTATCTGTCTTCCAGTATTTTTACTTCATTTCTCTCGTTGCGTCCTCTTCCTTTAAAAATTACTTTCCTATAAATAACACCTACACCCTTTTCTGCTAACTCTCCAGTGTCTGTCATTTTATCAATGTGCTTTCTACTGATTCTACTCTTCTCCACATTTCCACGTCACTGAAACTAAACCAAAATCACCACCACCCCCACAATACACTCTACTCTATTCTCTTTACTACCTCCAACTTACCCTCCTGACTTACTGCCTGGACCTCCAGGCTCCATTGACTCCTGGTTATTGGATAGAGGATATCCCAGCTTAATATGAGTGAATCAAAGGGGTTCATAGAGAAAGCCAGTCCTAAAAGAACTTAATATAAAAACAAGAATTGTGTATAAGGTTGTAACAGTAAATAAGTAACTACTGAATACAGGGCCCAGGATCAGATGTTATATTGAAATTGTATTCTTTAGGAACACCAAATCTAACTTTATAGACAGGTATACAAGTTATCTGTATATAATTGTGAAATTGTAAGATTTACACAACAGTGCTTGGTAAGGGCTGCTTTGGGTCTTAAACAGTGCTCACAGGTGCTGGTAGACTGGCATTCCCAATCCAAATGGGCAGAAGAAACACAAGAAATATGGCAAATAATGAAGTTTTATCCCCCACCCAAAACAAGCAGGAAGCAGAGCAGTCAATCAAAAACATAGAAGAAAACCCCCAAAATGCTCTACAAAGTTTACTGATAAACATGATAAATGAAAAGTTTGAATCTCTTCAGTCAATTATGTTAGAGCGTGAGGAGGCAAAGCAAAAATTAATGGAGAATTTCATGGCATCCACAAATAGAAAGATAAGTGAGCTTCAAGAGTCAAATGAAAAGATAGCTACCCAACTTAAAGATTTTAGAGACAACACTCAAAACCAAAGTAATGAAGTTAATGAAGTAAAGAAGTCCATACAGGACCTAAGAAATGACATGGAAATCATCAGGAAAGACCAGTCAGAAGGAAAAGAGATTCGAAATCAAGTAGCTAGCCTACAGTCCCGACTAACTGAAGCAGAGGATCGAATCTCAGGAGCTGAAGATTCCTTAGATTCTATGGAGAAAGATCAAAAATCAATACAAATCCAGTCCAAGCAACAAAACAGATCGCTACAGGAGATTCAAGACACAATCAGGAAGCCCAATTTAAGGATAATAGGTATTGAGGAAAACTTGGAGAAAGAGGTTAATGGGATAGGCAACCTATTTAACAGAATATTAGCTGAGAACTTCCCAAACATCCAGATGGAAAGGCCTATACAGATACAAGAAGCATTTAGAACCCCAAATCGACCAGACCAGAATAGGACTTCCCACCGACACATTGTGATAAAAACAGCTTCAGCAGAGTGCAAGGAAAAAATACTCAAAACTGTTTGGGCAAAGAAAACAATCACATATAAAGGAAAAGCAATCAGAATTACCCCCAGACTTCTCAGCAGAGACCATGAAAGCAAGGAGAGCCTGGAATGAAGTATACCAAACTCTAAATAAAAACAACTACCAACCAAGAATTCTGTACCCCGCCAAACTCTCCTTCATAGCCGAATGTCAAATAAAAGTCTTCCACAATAAGGAAAAACTGAAACAATATATCTCTACCAAACCAGCTTTACACAAAATCCTTAAAGATGTACTATACAGGGAAAATAATCAAGATCCCAACACAGACAGAGAAATGAACCCTAATTAGTAAACACTAGATCAAGAAATGGGAAGACACAGCTTTAAACAAGACAGTGATAATGAAAGGAACAAACGATCACCTCTCAATCCTAACTGTCAACATTAATGGACTTAATTCTCCAATCAAACGACATAGGCTCATAACTTGGATGAAAAATCAAGATCCATCTTTCTGCTGCCTCCAAGAGACACATCTATCCAGCAAAAGTAAACATCTTCTAAAAGTGAAAGGCTGGAAACAAATCTATCAAGCAAATGGCCCCCATAAGCAGGCTGGAGTTGCAATCCTAGTATCAGACAAAATTGACTTCAAATTAAAAAAAGTAAGAAGAGACAAAGAAGGTTACTACATACTAGTAAAAGGATCTCTCCAACAGGAAGAAATAACCATCCTAAATATCCACACGCCAAATGCAGGAGCACCCAACTTCATCAAACAAACACTACTGGCTCTAAAAACATTCATAGACCCAAACACAATGAGAGTGGGGGACTTTAACACTCCACTATCACCTCTGGACAGATCAACACGCCAAAAACTGAACAAAGAAACCACAGAACTAAACAATTGCATAGACCAACTAGACTTAATCGACATCTACAGAATATTCCACCCAGCAAGGACAGAATACACATTCTTTTCGGCAGCACACGGAACATTCTCCAAAATAGATCACATCTTAGGGCACAAAGAAAAGCTGTACAAATTCAGAAGTATCAAAATCATTCCCTGCATTCTTTCACACCACAATGGAATAAAATTAGAGCTCAACTCATTCAGCCACCACAGAAAATCCCACAATTCATGGAGACTAAAGAACACACTGCTGAACCATCAGTGGATCATTGAAGAAATTAAAACAGAAATTCAAATGTTTATGGACTTCAACCAAGTTGAGGGCACAAAGTACCAGCTCCTTTGGGACACAGCAAAGGCAGTACTCAGAGGAAAATTTATATCTCTGAGTACATACATCAACAAACTGGAGAAACAGCAACTCAGTAATTTAAGGAAGCACCTTAATTTTCTGGAGAGAGAACAGTAAGCCAAACCCCAAGTCAATAGACGGAAGCAAATAATTAAAATCAAATCAGAATTAAATCAATTAGAGATGAAAAAAAACATCGAAGGAATCAACAAAACAAAGAGTTGGTTCTTTGAAAAAATCAACAAGATAGACAGACCCCTGGCAAACCTGACCAAAAAACGAAGGCAGCACACTCAAATAAACAAGATAAGAGATGAAACAGGTAGCATCACCACAGAAATAACCGAAATTCAGAAAATAATAAGGGACTATTTTGCAAACCTTTATGCCAACAAATTCGAGAACTTGGAAGAAATGGTTGATTTCCTAGAAAAAATTGATACCCCCAAACTCAACTATGAAGACTTAAACCTTCTAAACAGACCCATATCCAGTATTGAAATAGAAACAGCAATAAATGATCTCCCATCCAAGAAAAGCCCAGGTCCAGATGGATTCACCGCAGAATTCTACAAGGCCTTCAAAACAGAACTCACTCCAATATTTCTCAAATTCTTCAATGAAATTGAAAGAGAACGTTCACTGCCAGACTCATTTTATGAAGCCAGTATAACCCTCATCCCAAAACCAGGCAGAGACTCATCACGGAAAGAGGACTACAGACCAATCTCCCTGATGAACATAGATGCAAAAATTCTCAACAAAATTCTGGCCAATCGACTTCAACAGGTCATCAAAAAAATCATACACCACGATCAAACTGGATTCATCCCAGGGATGCAAAGCTGGTTTAATATACGCAAGTCAATTAATGTAATCCACCACATCAACCGGAGCAAGGTAAAGAACCACGTGGTTTTATCGCTGGATGCGGAAAAAGCGTTCGATAAAATCCAGCACCCATTTATGCTAAAAGCCCTGGAAAAACTGGGATTCCAGGGAACATTCCTGAATATAATCAAGGCAGTTTATGACAAACCAACAGCAAGCATAACTCTAAATGGTGAAAAACTAAAGCCATTCCCTTTAAAATCAGGAACAAGGCAGGGATGTCCACTCTCTCCCCTGCTCTTCAACATAGTACTAGAATTCCTAGCCAGAGCAATTAGGCAAGAAGAGAATATAAAGGGGATCCAAATAGGAAAAGATGAAGTTAAACTTTCTCTCTTCGCAGATGACATGATCCTATACCTAAAGAATCCCATAGACTCTACCCCCAAGCTACTAGAGCTGATACAAAACTTTGGCAAAGTTGCAGGATATAAAATAAACCTTCAAAAATCAACGGCCTTTCTCTATGCTAACAACCCGAAGACCGAGGCTGAAATCAGGAAAGCAACTCCTTTTGCAATAGCCCCCAAAAACATAAAATACCTAGGAATAACCTTAACCAAAGAAGTGAACGACCTCTTTGAAGAGAACTTTAAAAGCTTGAAAAATGAAATTAAGTCAGAACTAAGAAAATGGAAAAACCTCCCATGCTCCTGGATTGGGAGGATTAATGTAATCAAAATGGCAATATTGCCAAAGGCTATCTACAAATTCAATGCAATACCCATTAATATCCCAACACCATTCTTTAATGAAATAGAGGAAGCAATCCAGAAATTCATATGGAACAATAAAAGACCTTGAATAGCAAAAACACTCCTAAGCAGAAAGAACAGTGCTGGAGGAATTACAATACCCAACTTCAAGCTGTATTATAAAGCTATAGTAATAAAAACAGCTTGGTATTGGCACCGGAACAGGCCTGAAGACCAATGGAACAGAATTGAAGACCCAGAATTAAACCCACAGAACTATGCCTACTTAATCTTTGATAAAGGAGCTAAAACAATAGTATGGAAGAAAGATAGCCTCTTTAACAAGTGGTGCTGGCAAAACTGGCTCAACACATGCAACAAACTAAAACTAGATCCTTATATATCACCCTGCACCAAAATCAATTCCAAATGGATTAAAGACCTTGAAATCAAAACAGGCACCCTGAAGACACTAAAGGAAGGAGTAGGAGAAACACTTGGGCTCCTTGGCACAGGACAGAACTTCCTTAACAAAGACACTGAAAGGCTACAAATCAAAGAAAGGTTGGACAAATGGGACTGCATCAAACTCCAGAGCTTCTGCACGGCAAAGGACATAGCTCTCAAGATAAACAGAAAGCCCACAGACTGGGAGAAGATCTTTACCGGACATTCAACAGACAAAGGCCTCATCTCTAAAATATATGCAGAACTAAAAAAATTACCTTCTTCCAAAACAAAACTGCAAAGAACCAATAGCCCCCTCATCAAGTGGGCTAAAGACTTACAAAGAAAATTCTCTGATGAGGAAATGAGAATGGCCAATAGACATATGAAAAAATGCTCTACATCACTGGCCATAAAGGAAATGCAAATCAAAACAACATTGAGATTCCATCTCATCCCAGAAAGAATGTCATATATCAAGAAAACTAATAATAACAATTGTTGGAGGGGATGTGGCCAAAAGGGAACCCTACTTCATTGTTGGTGGGAATGTAAACTGGTTCAGGCACTCTGGCAAGCAGTATGGAGATTCCTCAGAAGGCTCAATATAGAACTCCCCTATGACCCAGCAGCCCCACTGTTGGATATCTATCCAAAAGCCCACAAACAAAATCACAGTAATGCCACCAGCACAACAATGTTCATCGCAGCACAATTTGTCATAGCGAGAAGCTGGAACCAACCCAGATGCCCCTCCATAGATGAATGGATCAGGAAAATGTGGTACATTTACACAATGGAATTTTATGCCTCTATCAGAAAGAATGACATTGTTCCATTTGTAAGGAAATGGAAGGACTTGGAAAAAGTTATACTAAGTGAAGTGAGCCAGACCCAAAGAAACATGGACTCTATGGCCTCCCTTATTGGGAATAATTAGTACAGGTTTAGGCAAGCCATAGCAGAGCATCACAAGGCCCAATAGCTATACCCTTAGAAACACATAAGATGATGCTAATTGAAATGAACTCCATGTTATGGAAACAAGTGATATATCACAGTTGTAACCACTTTCAAGGTCCTATGTGTATGTGTAGTTTCTATTATAGATAAAGTTTTGTATCACCTTACTATGTTTGTACCTACACTATCTCTGTAATCTTATCTGAGTATATTGGAAACCGTGTTTACTGGTATTGGAAGTAGGAAATTCAAAGGGAATACCAAATTCGAGAGACACAGGGTAAAAAAAAGAGAAATAACTACAAAAGCAATACTTGCAAAACTGTTTGGTGTAAGTGAACTGAACACCAGGGGGGAGGAGGGAAAAGGGGGGGAGGGAGGGGGGCATGAGGGACAAGGCAACAAACAGTACAAGAAATGTATCCAATGCCCAACGTATGACACTGTAACCTCTCTGTACGTCAGTTTGATAATAAAAATTTGAGAAAAAAAACTCATTTAGGAACGACATGAACATGCTGCGTAGGTATCTGTTTATCAGTAAATATCTCCACTGAGATTAAGAAAAGCAGTAGCTTAATAAATTAAGTACTTCCTGTTATGCTTACTGTACTGGTAACTCCCCAAAAGAATCTGGATTGTGGTGAGGGAACAGAGAAAAAAGCTCATTTCAGACCTGCACTTACGAAGGGGGTAGGCAGCTGTTTATCAGGGAGTATCCCTTCTGAGAACAAAAACAGCTGGAGGTGTAAAGGTAATTACACAGCGGAAAGGATAATGTACTGGGAACTACTGAGAAGAATCTGATTTCTGGTGAGAGCAGAGAAATAAAAGCTCATTTAAGAACGACATGAACATGCTGCTTAGGTAGCTGTTTATCAGTAAATATCTCCACTGAGATTAAGAAAAGCAGTAGCTTAATAAATTAAGTAATTCCTGGTACGGTACTGTACTGTTAACTCTCCAAAAGAATCTGGATTGTGGTGAGGGAACAGAGAAAAAAGCTCATTTAGGACCTGCACTTATGAAGGGTGAAGGCAGCGGTTTATCAGGGAGTATCCCTTGTGAGAACAAAAACAGCTGGAGGTGTTAAGGTAATTACACAGCGGAAAGGATAATGTACTGGGAACTACTGAGAAGAATCTGATTTGTGTTGAGGGAAGAGAGATAAAAGCTCATTTAGGATCGACATGAACATGCTGCATAGGTAGCAGTTTATCAGTAAATATCTCCTCTGAGATTAAGAAAAGCAGTAGCTTAATAAATTAAGTACTTCCTGGTATGGTTACTGTACTGGTAACTCCCCAAAAGAATCTGGATTGTGGTGAGGGAACAGAGAAAAAAGCTCATTTAGGACCTGCTCTTACGAAGGGGGTAGGCAGCTGTATATCAGGGAGTATCCCTTGTGAGAACAAAAACAGCTGGAGGTGTTAAGGTAATTACACAGCGGAAAGGATAATGTACTGGGAACTACTGAGAAGAATCTGATTTGTGGTGAGGGAAGAGAGATAAAAGCTCATTTAGGATTGACATGAACATGCTGCATAGGTAGGAGTTTATCAGTAAATATCTCCTCTGAGATTAAGAAAAGCAGTAGCTTAATAAATTAAGTACTTCCTGGTATGGTTACTGTACTGGTAACTCCCCAAAAGAACCTGGATTGTGGTGAGGGAACAGAGAAAAAAGCTCATTTAGGACCTGCTCTTCCGAAGGGGGTAGGCAGCTGTATATCAGGGAGTATTCCTTCTGAGAATAAAAACAGCTGGAGCTTGTTAAGGGAATTACACAGGGGAAAGGATAATGTACTGGGAACTCCTCAGAAGAATCTGATTTGTGGTGAGGGGAGAGAGATAAAAGCTCATTTAGGAACGACATGAACATGCTGCGTAGGTAGCTGTTTATCAGTAAATACCTCCACTGAGATTAAGAAAAGCAGTAGCTTAATAAATTAAGTACTTCCTGGTATGGTTACTGTACTGGTAACTCCCCAAAAGAATCTGGATTGTGGTGAGGGAACAGAGAAAAAAGCTCATTTAGGACCTGCACTTACGAAGGGGGTAGGCAGCTGTATATCAGGGAGTAAACCTTCTGAGAATAAAAACAGCTGGAGCTTGTTAAGGGAGTTACACAGGGGAAAGGATAATGTACTGGGAACTCCTCAGAAGAATCTGATTTGTGGTGAGGGGAGAGAGATAAAAGCTCATTTAGGAACGACATGAACATGCTGCGTAGGTAGCTGTTTATCAGTAAATATCTCCACTGAGATTAAGAAAAGAAGTAGCTTAATAAATTAAGTACTTCCTGGTATGGTTACTGTACTGGTAACTCCCCAAAAGAATCTGGATTGTGGTGAGGGAACAGTGAAAAAACCTCATTTAGGACCTGCACTTACGAAGGGGGTAGGCAGCTGTATATCAGGGAGTAAACCTTCTGAGAATAAAAACACCTGGAGCTTGTTAAGGGAATTACACAGGGGAAAGGATAATGTACTGGGAAGTCCTCAGAAGAATCTGATTTGTGGTGAGGGGAGAGAGATAAAAGCTCATTTAGGAACGACATGAACATGCTGGGTAGGTAGATGTTTATCAGTAAATACCTCCACTGAGATTAATAAAAGCAGTAGCTTAATAAATTAAGTACTTCCTGGTATGGTTACTGTACTGGTAACTCCCCAAAAGAATCTGGATTGTGGTGAGGGAACAGAGAAAAAAGCTCATTTAGGACCTGCACTTACGAAGGGGGTAGGCAGCTGTATATCAGGGAGTAAACCTTCTGAGAATAAAAACAGCTGGAGCTTGTTAAGGGAATTACACAGGGGAAAGGATAATGTACTGGGAACTCCTCAGAAGAATCTGATTTGTGGTGAGGGGAGAGAGATAAAAGCTCATTTAGGAACGACATGAACATGCTGCGTAGGTAGCTGTTTATCAGTAAATATCTCCAATGAGATTAAGAAAAGCAGTAGCTTAATAAATGAAGTACTTCCTGGTATGGTTACTCTACTGGTAACTCCCCAAAAGAATCTGGATTGTGGTGAGTGGACAGAGAAAAAAGCTCATTTAGGACCTGCACTTACGAAGGGGGTAGACAGCTGTATATCAGGGAGTAAACCTTCTGAGAATAAAAACAGCTGGAGCTTCTTAAGGTAATTACACAGGGGAAAGGATAATGTACTGGGAACTCCTCAAAAGAATCTGATTTGTGGTGACGGGAGCGAGATAAAAGCTCATTTAGGAACGACATGAACATGCTGCGTAGGTAGCTGTTTATCAGTAAATATCTCCACTGAGATTAAGAAAAGCAGTAGCTTAATAAATTAAGTAGTTCCTGGTATGGTTACTGTACTGGTAACTCCCCAAAAGAATCTGGATTGTGCTGAGGGAACAGAGAAAAAAGCTCATTTAGGACCTGCACTTACGAAGGGGGTAGGCAGCTGTATATCAGGGAGTAAACCTTCTGAGAATAAAAACAGCTGGAGCTTGTTAAGGTAATTACACAGGGGAAAGGATAATGTACCGGGAACTCCTCAGAAGAATCTGATTTGTGGTGAGGGGAGAGAGATAATAGCTCATTTAGGAACGACATGAACATGCTGCGTAGGTAGCTGTTTATCAGTAAATATCTCCACTGAGATTAAGAAAAGCAGTAGCTTAATAAATTAAGTACTTCCTGGTATGGTTACTGTACTGGTAACTCCCCAAAATAATCTGGATTGTGGTGAGGGAACAGAGAAAAAAGCTCATTTAGGACCTGCACTTACGAAGGGGGTAGGCAGCTGTATATCAGGGAGTAAACCTTCTGAGAATAAAAACAGCTGGAGCTTGTTAAGGTAATTACACAGGGGAAAGAATAATGTACCGGGAACTCCTCAGAAGAATCTGATTTGTGGTGAGGGGAGAGAGATAATAGCTCATTTAGGAACGACATGAACATGCTGCGTAGGTAGCTGTTTATCAGTAAATATCTCCACTGAGATTAAGAAAAGCAGTAGCTTAATAAATTAAGTACTTCCTGGTATGGTTACTGTACTGGTAACTCTCCAAAAGGATCTGGATTGTGGTGAGGGAACAGAGAAAAAAGCTCATTTAGGACCTGCACTTACGAAGGGGGTAGGCAGCTGTATATCAGGGAGTAAACCTTCTGAGAATAAAAACAGCTGGAGCTTGTTAAGGTAATTACACAGGGGAAAGGATAATGTACTGGGAACTCTTCAGAAGAATCTGATTTGTGGTGAGGGGAGAGAGATAATAGCTCATTTAGGAACGACATGAACATGCTGCGTAGGTAGCTGTTTATCAGTAAATATCTCCACTGAGATTAAGAAAAGCAGTAGCTTAATAAATTAAGTACTTCCTGGTATGGTTACTGTACTGGTAACTCCCCAAAAGAATCTGGATTGTGGTGAGGGAACAGAGAAAAAAGCTCATTTAGGACCTGCACTTACGAAGGGGGTAGGCAGCTGTATATCAGGGAGTAAACCTTCTGAGAATAAAAACAGCTGGAGCTTGTTAAGGTAATTACACAGGGGAAATGATAATGTACTGGGAACTCCTCAGAAGAATCTGATTTCTGGTGACGGGAGCGAGATAAAAGCTCATTTAGGAACGACATGAACATGCTGCGTAGGTAGCTGTTTATCAGTAAATATCTCCACTGAGATTAAGAAAAGCAGTAGCTAAATAAATTAAGTACTTCCTGGTATGGTTACTGTACTGGTAACTCCCCCAAAAATCTGGATTGTGGTGAGGGAACCGAGAAAAAAGCTCATTTAGGACCTGCACTTACGAAGGGGGTAGGCAGCTGTATATCAGGGAGTAAACCTTCTGAGAATAAAAACAACTGGAGCGTGTTAAGGTAATTACACAGGGGAAAGGATAATGTACCGGCAACTCCTCAGAAGAATCTCATTTGTGGTAGGGGAGAGATATAAAAGCTCATTTAGGAACGACATGAACATGCTGCGCAGGTAGCTGTTTATCAGTAAATATCTCCACTGAGAATAAGAAAAGCAGTACCTTAATAAATTAAGTACTTCCTGGTATGGTTACTGTACTGGTAACTCCCCAAAAGAATCTGGATTGTGCTGAGGGAACAGAGAAAAAAGCTCATTTAGGACCTGCACTTACGAAGGGGGTCGGCAGCTGTATATCAGGGAGTAAACCTTCTGAGAATAAAAAGAGCTGGAGCTTGTTAAGGTAATTACACAGGGGAAATGATAATCTACTGGGAACTCCTCAGAAGAATCTGATTTGTGGTGACGGGAGCGAGATAAAAGCTCATTAAGAACGACATGAACATGCTGCGTAGGTAGCTGTTTATCAGTAAATATCTCCACTGAGATTAAGAAAAGCAGTAGCTAAATAAATTAAGTACTTCCTGGTATGGTTACTATACTGGTAACTCCCCAAAAAATCTGGATTGTGGTGAGGGAACCGAGAAAAAAGGTCATTTAGGACCTGCACTTACGAAGGGGGTAGGCAGCTGTATATCAGGGAGTAAAGCTTCTGAGAATAAAAACAACTGGAGCGTGTTAAGGTAATTACACAGGGGAAAGGATAATGTACCGGGAACTCCTCAGAAGAATCTGATTTGTGGTGAGGGGAGAGATATAAAAGCTCATTTAGGAACGACATGAACATGCTGCGTAGGTAGCTGTTTATCAGTAAATATCTCCACTGAGATTAAGAAAAGCAGTAGCATAATAAATTAAGTACTTCCTGGTATGGTTACTGTACTGGTAACTCTCCAAAAGAATCTGGATTGTGGTGAGGGAACAGAGAAAAAAGCTCATTTAGGACCTGCACTTACGAAGGGGGTAGGCAGCTGTATATCAGGGAGTAAACCTTCTGAGAATAAAAACAGCTGGAGCTTGTTAAGGTTATTACACAGGGGAAAGGATATTTTACCGGGAACTCCTCAGAAGAATCTGATTTGTGGTGAGGGATAGAGATAAAAGCTCATTTAGGAACGACATGAACATGCTGCGTATGTAGCTGTTTATCAGTAAATATCTCCACTGAGATTAAGAAAAGCAGTAGCTTAATAAATTAAGTAGTTCCTGGTATGGTTACTGTACTGGTAACTCCCCAAAAGAATCTGGATTGTGGTGAGGGAACAGAGAAAAAAGCTCATTTATGACCTGCACTTACGAAGGGGGTAGGCAGCTGTATATCAGGGAGTAAACCTTCTGAGAATAAAAACAGCTGGAGCTTGTTAAGGTAATTACACAGGGGAAAGGATAATGTACTGTGAACTCCTCAGAAGAATCTGATTTGTGGTGAGGGGAGAGAGATAAAAGCTCATTTAGGAACGACATGAACATGCTGCATAGGTAGCTGTTTATCAGTAAATATCTCCACTGAGATTAAGAAAAGCAGTAGCTTAATAAATTAAGTACTTCCTGGTATGGTTACTGTACTGGTAACTCCCCAAAAGAATCTGGATTGTGGTGAGGGAACAGAGAAAAAAACTCATTTAAGACCTGCACTTACGAAGGGGGTAGGCAGCTGTATATCAGGGAGTAAACCTTCTGAGAATAAAAACAGCTGGAGCTTGTTAAGGTAATTACACATGGGAAAGGATAATGTACTGGGAACTCCTCAGAAGAATCTGATTTGTGGTGAGGGGAGAGAGAAAAAAGCTCATTTAGGAACGACATGAACATGCTGCGTAGGTAGCTGTTTATCAGTAAATATCTCCACTGAGATTAAGAAAAGCAGGAGCTTAATAAATTAAGTACTTCCTGGTATGGTTACTGTACTGGTAATTCCTTAAAAGAATCTGGATTGTGGTGAGGGAACAGAGAAAAAAGCTCATTTACGACCTGCACTTACAAAGGGGGTAGGCAGCTGTATATCAGGGAGTATCCCTTGTGAGAACAAAAACAGCTGGAGGTGTTAAGGTAATTACACAGCGGAAAGGATAATGTACTGGGAACTACTGAGAAGAATCTGATTTGTGGTGAGGGAAGAGAGATAAAAGCTCATTTAGGATCGACATGAACATGCTGCATAGGTAGCAGTTTATCAGTAAATATCTCCTCTGAGATTAAGAAAAGCAGTAGCTTAATAAATTAAGTACTTCCTGGTATGGTTACTGTACTGGTAACTCCCCAAAAGAACCTGGATTGTGGTGAGGGAACAGAGAAAAAAGCTCATTTAGGACCTGCTCTTCCGAAGGGGGTAGGCAGCTGTATATCAGGGAGTATTCCTTCTGAGATAAAAACAGCTGGAGCTTGTTAAGGGAATTACACAGGGGAAAGGATAATGTACTGGGAACTCCTCAGAAGAATCTGATTTGTGGTGAGGGGAGAGAGATAAAAGCTCATTTAGGAACGACATGAACATGCTGCCTAGGTAGCTGTTTATCAGTAAATACCTCCACTGAGATTAAGAAAAGCAGTAGCTTAATAAATTAAGTACTTCCTGGTATGGTTACTGTACTGGTAACTCCCCAAAAGAATCTGGATTGTGGTGAGGGAACAGAGAAAAAAGCTCATTTAGGACCTGTACTTACGAAGGGGGTAGGCAGCTGTATATCAGGGAGTAAACCTTCTGAGAATAAAAACAGCTGGAGCTTGTTAAGGGAGTTACACAGGGGAAAGGATAATGTACTGGGAACTCCTCAGAAGAATCTGATTTGTGGTGAGGGAGAGATATAAAAGCTCATTTAGGAACGACATGAACATGCTGCGTAGGTAGCTGTTTATCAGTAAATATCTCCACTGAGATTAAGAAAAGCAGTAGCATAATAAATTAAGTACTTCCTGGTATGGTTACTGTACTGGTAACTCTCCAAGAGAATCTGGATTGTGGTGAGGGAACAGAGAAAAAAGCTCATTTAGGACCTGCACTTACGAAGGGGGTAGGCAGCTGTATATCAGGGAGTAAACCTTCTGAGAATAAAAACAGCTGGAGCTTGTTAAGGTTATTACACAGGGGAAAGGATATTTTACCGGGAACTCCTCAGAAGAATCTGATTTGTGGTGAGGGGAGAGAGATAAAAGGTCATTTAGGAACGACATGAACATGCTGCGTAGGTAGCTGTTTATCAGTAAATATCTCCACTGAGATTAAGAAAAGCAGTAGCTTAATAAATTAAGTACTTCCTGGTATGGTTACTGTACTGGTAACTCCCCAAAAGAATCTGGATTGTGGTGAGGGAACAGAGAAAAAAGCTCATTTATGACCTGCACTTACGAAGGGGAAAGGCAGCTGTATATCAGTGAGTAAACCTTCTGAGAATAAAAACAGCTGGAGCTTGTTAAGGTAATTACACAGGGGAAAGGATAATGTACTGTGAACTCCTCAGAAGAATCTGATTTGTGGTGAGGGGAGAGAGATAAAAGCTCATTTAGGAACGACATGAACATGCTGCGTAGGTAGCTGTTTATCAGTAAATATCTCCACTGAGATTAAGAAAAGCAGTAGCTTAATAAATTAAGTACTTCCTGGTATGGTTACTGTACTGGTAACTCCCCAAAAGAATCTGGATTGTGGTGAGGGAACAGAGAAAAAAACTCATTTAAGACCTGCACTTACGAAGGGGGTAGGCAGCTGTATATCAGGGAGTAAACCTTCTGAGAATAAAAACAGCTGGAGCTTGTTAAGGTAATTACACATGGGAAAGGATAATGTACTGGGAACTCCTCAGAAGAATCTGATTTGTGGTGAGGGGAGAGAGAAAAAAGCTCATTTAGGAACGACATGAACATGCTGCGTAGGTAGCTGTTTATCAGTAAATATCTCCACTGAGATTAAGAAAAGCAGGAGCTTAATAAATTAAGTACTTCCTGGTATGGTTACTATACTGGTAATTCCTCAAAAGAATCTGGATTGTGGTGAGGGAACAGAGAAAAAAGCTCATTTAGGACCTGCACTTACAAAGGGGGTAGGCAGCTGTATATCAGGGAGTAAACCTTCTGAGAATAAAAACAGCTGGAGCTTGTTTAGGTAATTACACAGGGGAAAGGATAATGTACCGGGAACTCCTAGGAAGAATCTGACTTGTGGTGAGCGGAGAGAGATAAAAGCTCCTTTAGTTACGACATGAGCATGCTGCGTAGGTAGCTGTTTATCAGTAAATATCTCCACTGAGATTAAGACAAGCAGTAGCTTAATAAATTAAGTACTTCCTGGTACGGTAACTGTACTGGTAACTCCCCAAAAGAATCTGGATTGTGGGGAGGGAACAGAGAAAAAAGCTCATTTAGGACCTGCACTTACGAAGGGGGTAGGCAGCTGTATATCAGGGAGTAAACCTTCTGAGAATAAAAACAGCTGGAGCTTGTTAAGGTATTTACACAGGGGAAAGGATAATGTACTGGGAACTCCTCAGAAGAATCTGTTTTGTGGTGAGGCGAGAGAGATAAAAGCTCATTTAGGAACGACATGAACATGCTGCGTAGGTAGCTGTTTATCAGTAAATATCTCCACTGAGATTAAGAAAAGCAGTAGCTTAATAAATTAAGTACTTCCTGGTATGGTTACTGTACTGGTATCTCCCCAAAAGAATCTGGATTGTGGTGAGGGTACAGAGAAAAAAGCTCATTTAGGACCTGCACTTACGAAGGGGTTAGGCAGCTGTATATCAGGGAGTAAACCTTCTGAGAATAAAAACAGCTGGAGCTTGTTAAGGTAATTACACAGGGGAAAGGATAATGTACTGGGAACTCCTCAGAAGAATCTGATTTGTGGTGAGGGGAGAGAGATAAAAGCTCATTTAGGAACGACATGAACATGCTGCGTAGGTAGCTGTTTATCAGTAAATATCTCCACTGAGATTAAGAAAAGCAGTAGCTTAATAAACTAAGTACTTCCTGGTATGGTTACTGTACCGGTAACTCCCCAAAAGAATCTGGATTGTGGTGAGGGAACAGAGAAAAAAGCTCATTTAGGACCTGCACTTACGAAGGGGGTAGGCAGCTGTATATCAGGAAGTAAACGTTCTGAGAATAAAAACAGCTTGAGCTTGTTAAGGTAATTACACAGGGGAAAGGATAATGTACTGGGAACTCCTCAGAAGAATCTGATTTGTGGTGAGGGGAGAGAGATAAAAGCTCATTAAGGAACGACATGAACATGCTGCATAGGTGGCTGTTCATCAGTAAATATCCCCCAAAAAAATCTGGATTGTGGTGAGGGAACAGAGAAAAAACTCATTTAGGACCTGCACTTACGAAGGGGGTAGGCAGCAGTATATCAGGGAGTAAACCTTCTGAGAATAAAAACAGCTGGAGCATGTTAAGGTAATTACACAGAGGAAAGGATAATGTACTGGGAACTCCGCAGAAGAATCTGATTTGTGGTGAGGGGAGAGAGATAAAAGCTCATTTAGGAACGACATGAACATGCTGCGTAGGTAGCTGTTTTTCAGTAAATATCTCCACTGAGATTAAGAAAAGCAGTAGCTTAATAAATTAAGTACTTCCTGGTATGGTTACTGTACTGGTAACTCCCCAAAAGAATCTGCATTGTGGTGAGGGAACAGAGAAAAAAGCTCATTTAGGACCTGCACTTACGAAGGGGGTAGGCAGCTGTATATCAGGGAGTAAACCTCCTGAGAATAAAAACACCTGGAGCTTGTTAAGGTAATTAAACAGGGGAAATTATAATGTACTGGGAACTCCTCAGAAGAATCTGATTTGTGGTGAGCGGAGAGAGATAAAAGCTCATTTAGGAACGACATGAACATGCTGCGTAGGTAGCTGTTTATCAGTAAATATCTCCACTGAGATTAAGAAAAGCAGTAGCTTAATAAATTAAGTACTTCCTGGTATGGTTACTGTACCGTTAACTCCCAAAAAGAATCTGGATTGTGGGGAGGGAACAGAGAAAAAAGCTCATTTAGGACCTGCACTTACGAAGGGGGTAGGCAGCTGTAGATCAGGGAGTAAACATTCTGAGAATAAAAACAGCTGGAACTTGTCAAGGTAATTACACAGGGGAAAGGATAATGTACTGGGAACTCCTCAGAAGAATCTGATTTGTGGTGAGGGGAGAGAGATAAAAGCTCATTTAGGAACAACATGAACATGCTGCGTAGGTAGCTGTTTATCAGTAAATATCTCCACTGAGATTAAGAAAAGCAGTAGCTTAATAAATTAAGTACTTCCTGGTATGGTTACTGTACTGGTAACTCCCCAAAAGAATCTGTATTGTGGTGAGGGAACAGAAAAAAAAGCTCATTTAGGACCTGCACTTACGAAGGGGGTAGGCAGCTGTATATCAGGGAGTAAACCTTCTGAGAATAAAAACAGCTGGAGCTTGTTAAGGTAATTACACAGTGGAAAGGATAATGTACTGGGAACTCCTCAGAAGAATCTGATTTGTGGTGAGGGGAGAGAGATAAAAGCTCATTTAGGAACGACATGAACATGCTGCGTACGTAGCTGTTTATCAGTAAATATCTCCACTGAGATTAAGAAAAACAGTAGCTTAATAAATTAAGTACTTCCTGGTATCGTTACTGTACTGGTAACTGCCCAAAAGAATCTGTATTGTGGTGAGGGAACAGAGAAAAAAAGCTCATTTAGGACCTGCACTTACGAAGTGGGTAGGCAGCTGTATATCAGGGAGTAAACCTTCTGAGAATAAAAACAGCTGGAGCTTGTTAATGTAATTACACAAGGGAAAGGAACATGTACCGGGAACTCCTCAGAAGAATCTGATTTGTGGTGAGGGGAGAGAGATAAAAGCTCATTTAGGAACGACATGAACATGCTGCGTAGGTAGCTGTTTATCAGTAAATATCTCCACTGAGATTAAGAAAAGCAGTAGCTTAATAAATTAAGTACTTCCTGGGATGGTTACTGTACTGGTAACTCCCCAAAAGAATCTGGATTGTGGTGAGGGGACAGAGAAAAAAGCACATTTAGGACCTGCACTTACGAAGGGGGTAGGCAGCTGTATACCAGGGAGTAAACCTTCTGAGAATCAAAACAGCTGGAGCTTGTTAAGGTAATTACACAGGGGAAAGGATAATGTACCGGGAACTCCTCAGAAGAATCTGATTTGTGGTGAGGGGAGAGAGACAAAAGCTCATTTAGGAACGACATGAACATGCTGCGTAGGTAGCTGTTTATAGGTAAATATCTCCACTGAGATTAAGAAAAGCAGTATCTTAATAAATAAGTACTTCCCGGTATGGTTACTGTACTGGTAACTCCCCAAAAGAATCTGGATTGTGGGGAGGGAACAGAGAAAAAAGCTCATTTAGGACCTGCACTTACGAAGGGGGTAGGCAGCTGTAGATCAGGGAGTAAACCTTCTGAGAATAAAAAGAGCTGGAACTTGTCAAGGTAATTACACAGGGGAAAGGATAATGTACTGGGAACTCCTCAGAAGAATCTGATTTGTGGTGAGGGGAGAGAGATAAAAGCTCATTTAGGAACGACATGAACATGCTGCATACGTAGCTGTTTATCAGTAAATATCTCCACTGAGATTAAGAAAAGCAGTAGCTTAATAAATTAAGTAATTCCTAGTATGGTTACTGTCCTGGTAACTCCCCAAAAGAATCTGGATTGTGGTGAGGGAACAGAGAAAAAAGCTCATTTAGGACCTGCACTTACGAAGGGGGTAGGCAGCTGTATATCCGGGAGTAAACCTTCTGAGAATAATAACAGCTGGAGCTTGTTAAGGTAATTTCACAGGGGAAAGGATAATGTACTGGGAACTCCTCAGAAGAATCTGATTCGTGATGAGGGGAGAGAGATAAAAGCTCATTTAGGAACGACATGAACATGCTGCGTAGGTAGCTGATTATCAGTAAATATCTCCGCTGACATTAAGAAAAGCAGTAGCTTAATAAATTAAGTACTTCCTGGTATGGTTACTGTACTGGTAACTGCCCCAAAGAATCTTGAATGTGGTGAGGAAACAGAGAAAAAAGCTCATTTAGGACCTGCACTTACGAAGTGGGTAGGCAGCTGTATATCAGGGAGTAAACCTTCTGAGAATAAAAACAGCTGGAGCTTGTTAAGGTAATTACACAGTGGAAAGGATAATGTACCGGCAACTCCTCAGAAGAATCTGATTTGTGGTGAGGGGAGAGAGATAAAAGCTCATTTAGGAACGACATGAACATGCTGCGTAGGTAGCAGTTTTTCAGTAAATATCTCCACTGAGATTAAGAAAAGCAGTAGCTTAATAAATTAAGTACTTCCTGGGATGGTTACTGTACTGGTAACTCCCCAAAAGAATCTGGATTGTGGTGAGGGGACAGAGAAAAAAGCACATTTAGGACCTGCACTTACGAAGGGGGTAGGCAGCTGTATACCAGGGAGTAAACCTTCTGAGAATAAAAACAGCTGGAGCTTGTTAAGGTAATTACACAGGGGAAAGGATAATGTACCTGGAACTCCTCAGAAGAATCTGATTTGTGGTGAGGGGAGAGAGATAAAAGCTCATTTAGGAACGACATGAACATCCTGCGTAGGTAGATGTTTATAGGTAAATATCTCCACTGAGATTAAGAAAAGCAGTAGCTTAATAAATTAAGTACTTCCTGGTATGGTTACTGTACTGGTAACTCCCCAAAAGAATCTGGATTATGGGAGGGAACAGAGAAAAAAGCTCATTTAGGACCTGCACTTACGAAGGGGGTAGGCAGCTGTAGATCAGGGAGTAAACCTTCTGACAATAAAAACAGCTGGATCTTGTCAAGGTAATTACACAGGGGAAAGGATAATGTATTGGGAACTCCTCAGAAGAATCTGATTTGTGGTGAGGGGAGAGAGATAAAAGCTCATTTAGGAACGACATGAACATGCTGCGTAGGTAGCTGTTTATCAGTAAATATCTCCACTGAGATTAAGAAAAGCAGTAACTTAATAAATTAAGTACTTCCTGGTATGGTTACTGTACTGGTAACTCCCCAAAAGAATCTGGATTGTGGTGAGGGAACAGAGAAAAAAGTTCATTTAGGACCTGCACTTACGAAGGGGGTAGGCAGCTGTATATCAGGGAGTAAACCTTCTGAGAATAAAAACAGCTGGAGCTTGTTAAGGTAATTACACAGGGGAAAGGATAATGTACTGGAAACTCCTCAGAAGAATCTGTTTTGTGGTGAGGGGAGAGAGATAAAAGCTCATTTAGGAACGACATGAACATGCTGCGTAGGTAGCTGTTTATCAGTAAATATCTCCACGGAGATTAAGAAAAGCAGTAGCTTAATAAATTAAGTACTTCCTGGTATGGTTACTGTACTGGTAACTCCCCAAAAGAATCTGGATTGTGGTGAGGGAACAGAGAAAAAAGCTCATTTAGGACCTGCACTTATGAAGGGGGTAGGTAGCTGTATATCAGGGAGTAAACCTTCTGAGCATAAAAAGAGCTGGAGCTTGTTAATGTAATTACACGGGGGAAAGGATATGTAGTGGGAACTCCTCAGAAGAATCTGATTTGTGGTGAGCGGAGAGAGATAAAAGCTCATTTAGGAACGACATGAACATGCTGCGTAGGTAGCTGTTTATCAGTAAATATCTCCACTGAGATTAAGAAAAGCAGTAGCTTAATAAATTAAGTACTTCCTGGTATGGTTACTGTACCGTTAACTCCCAAAAAGAATCTGGATTGTGGGGAGGGAACAGAGAAAAAAGCTCATTTAGGACCTGCACTTACGAAGGGGGTAGGCAGCTGTAGATCAGGGAGTAAACATTCTGAGAATAAAAACAGCTGGAACTTGTCAAGGTAATTACACAGGGGAAAGGATAATGTACTGGGAACTCCTCAGAAGAATCTGATTTGTGGTGAGGGGAGAGAGATAAAAGCTCATTTAGGAACAACATGAACATGCTGCGTAGGTAGCTGTTTATCAGTAAATATCTCCACTGAGATTAAGAAAAGCAGTAGCTTAATAAATTAAGTACTTCCTGGTATGGTTACTGTACTGGTAACTCCCCAAAAGAATCTGTATTGTGGTGAGGGAACAGAAAAAAAAGCTCATTTAGGACCTGCACTTACGAAGGGGGTAGGCAGCTGTATATCAGGGAGTAAACCTTCTGAGAATAAAAACAGCTGGAGCTTGTTAAGGTAATTACACAGTGGAAAGGATAATGTACTGGAACTCCTCAGAAGAATCTGATTTGTGGTGAGGGGAGAGAGATAAAAGCTCATTTAGGAACGACATGAACATGCTGCGTACGTAGCTGTTTATCAGTAAATATCTCCACTGAGATTAAGAAAAACAGTAGCTTAATAAATTAAGTACTTCCTGGTATCGTTACTGTACTGGTAACTGCCCAAAAGAATCTGTATTGTGGTGAGGGAACAGAGAAAAAAAGCTCATTTAGGACCTGCACTTACGAAGTGGGTAGGCAGCTGTATATCAGGGAGTAAACCTTCTGAGAATAAAAACAGCTGGAGCTTGTTAATGTAATTACACAAGGGAAAGGAACATGTACCGGGAACTCCTCAGAAGAATCTGATTTGTGGTGAGGGGAGAGAGATAAAAGCTCATTTAGGAACGACATGAACATGCTGCGTAGGTAGCTGTTTATCAGTAAATATCTCCACTGAGATTAAGAAAAGCAGTAGCTTAATAAATTAAGTACTTCCTGGGATGGTTACTGTACTGGTAACTCCCCAAAAGAATCTGGATTGTGGTGAGGGGACAGAGAAAAAAGCACATTTAGGACCTGCACTTACGAAGGGGGTAGGCAGCTGTATACCAGGGAGTAAACCTTCTGAGAATCAAAACAGCTGGAGCTTGTTAAGGTAATTACACAGGGGAAAGGATAATGTACCGGGAACTCCTCAGAAGAATCTGATTTGTGGTGAGGGGAGAGAGACAAAAGCTCATTTAGGAACGACATGAACATGCTGCGTAGGTAGCTGTTTATAGGTAAATATTC